>NW_026613670.1:42687-72931 GCF_903798145.1 Danio aesculapii | reverse complement strand
CATGTAATTTGTGGATGTGTGTAAACGTAACATTCTGTAGTGCATTTTGTTATTATAGTCCAGCAGGCACACGTCATAAGACGTTAATATTAGGTTCGATTTAAGTTTTTGACGTCAGGTGACCAAAGTTCAATGTCTAGCCAGCGTCTAAGGACAATGTTATTTTGATGTCCAATAATGACATCATATGACGTTGATATTTGGTGGATTTTAGGTTGTTAGAAACTGACTAAAGTCCAACGTCGAGCAAATATCTTAAACCAACGACATATTGATGTCAGATATTGACATTTATTTGGCAGTTATGGCAACCAAAGTCCAACATCTGATAGACATCTTAGTGTTAACGGCCAACTTAACGTCAAGCTGTAATGTCATTAGACATTGATATTTGGTTAATTTTAGGTTGAACATTGGACATTAACGTAGGCCTGACATTGAGTTCTGACGTCAAACCAATTTACATTTCCAAACAAAATGCGACATTCCCACGACGTTGGGGTACAACGTCAATCTGACGTCATGTTGAAATCTTGTGCCTGCTGGGTGTTTAAGCCCATTTTGGTCATCATACAGTAAACATCCATCAGCTTATCATCAGTGACATGCATCTAAACAGTGTCTGGGTCAATGCGTGTAAAGATTTTGGACAGCTTCTTTGATGCGTCCAAACAGTTTGCGGCATTTATAAATCACCCATGTCTTGAGGTAGTTCATTATGATGCGATTTATCTTCTATGTGCTATTTGATTGAACTGGAATCACAGGACTGATTTTTCAAATCCCCATAGACAGGAAAAAATAAAGTAGTGACTGCAGGTTGAAGAAAAGTAGTGGAGTAAAAGTACCGATATAGCACTAAAACGGTACTCAAGGGAAAGTAAAAGTACACATTTTTAAAACTACTTGGTAAATTACTATTTCTGAGAAAAACTACTTAATTACAGTAATTTGAGTATTTGTAATTAGTTACTTTACACCATTGAATGTCAACACAAAACAATTCCAAATATTAAGTGCCGTATCCGGTAAACGTAAATGCGCCTTTCCTTTCAAACACTAGTGGATTGTGTTTGTGTGTGGGATTGATCATGGCTGAAGATGAGTGAACATTAATACATGAACATTCTGGTGATTATTGCAAAAATCTACCCTGCAACAGGGGATTCGTCAGCCATTTGGTAAAGGAAGGATCAGAAAAGACTAATGAGGTGTGGGACTTTGTCAGAGCTTACACAGTTCATGGATCAGTTACACAGTTCATGGATCAGTTTCTTCTATCATTTCACAAGTATAAGTGCGATTAAAATGGTTGCTTCCTTGTTTTCTCTAGCTTGCAAAATATGTATTTAATTGTGTTTTGTTACTTGTAATCGCTCCACGCGGCTTGTAATGTATTTGCTTAACTCTTTATATTCACATATGGCGTTGAAAGTCAGATTGGAAACACGACGCGGGCCGCTTTATTTACATAAATGTGTTTGTGAGCTGGCGATCTGCATTGTAATGTTGATAAGCCATTGTGGGCGTTTCTCTCTGAATGCAGTTGACCAATAACAACAGACTGGGTCATCGGACCAATCAGCGCAGATTAGCATCGCGCTAAGGAGGGGTTTGGGAACAAAAGAATCACTGAACAAATCATATGGGAATAGTACGGGATAATTAGGTAAAAATTAATGCATATTATTAGACAATAAAAGTGTTTTTTGAACCTTGCATGCAAATCAGACTGTTGGTGACCACCAAAACCAAAATATGACCTTTTATAATGCATAATAGAGGCTCTTTAATTGGATTTCTGTTTAGTTTGATTATGACCTTAATCGGATTCAATTAATCATAATTGAATTGACGTTGACATAATTGAATTGACAGACTCTTAATAAGAGTATTGTCTTAATCATATTAAAATCAGATTATTGGTGTCCACGTAAATGTGGTCAGTAACTAAAACAAGACTGAATTAAATGTTATTATGCTATTTTGTTTTATTTAGTCGCATTATTATTTTGCAGTAAGGTTACACTGCACAGACACAGATGACATCACTTCCTCTTTCAACACTCGTGGCATTATTTAGAGGACGACAACAAACAGACACACGCTGAGAAAGCAAGGGAATGATGGCAAGGAATGGCAGCTAATAAAAACCTGACTAGACTAAAATTTGTTAAGTTAACTTAATAAATTTGTGTTGGGACAACATGAATGAATTGTGTAGAACCCTGCATTTTGTGTATGTTTACCCCCTGGTGGTGAATGGATTTTGATGATAATTTATGCGCTTTTGGAAGCTTCAAAATAAAAGCCACTATCCAACACCATTATATAGCATGAAAGAGCCAGGATGATATTTTAAACCACTCCGACTGTGTTTGTCTGACTGAAAAAATACACACCGTGTGTCATAATTATGTGGATGGCTTGAGGGTGAAGTAAATTATGGTGCAATTTTCATTTTTGAGTGAACTATTTCTTTTAAGAAATCAATATTTGGTATGTTCTTTCTATTTTTTCCCACATCCTCTTTCTCTCTCCCTGAAGGATGAGTGATAAAGACCTGGCATCTCAGACTGGCCCCTGTGGCATTTGGAACTGTCACAGCCAGCCAATAAGAGTCTTTTGGAATAGGAGGTTGCCACGGGGACCATGAGGGTTGCCAAGGCACCTCTCTCCGAGCGCCTGTCCTGCTCCTGTCACTCAGACACTGGTCCAGACAGGGGTTTGAGTCTCAGGGACAGTTTTAACGGCGGGCTGCTCCTGTCAGGCTCTTACAGATCTCGCCCCCGTTGTTGGCACTGGCCAGCACACGGCCTCCGCACTTTAAATCCATATGTATCAGACCGAGAGTGCCAATCGCAGATCAACACAATAGCTCTGTGCCAAAATACAGTGACCAACTTGCTGCCCACTGCCTGCATTTCCAGCATCCTATAAGTGACTGATCTGGAGTGCTCTGTGATGTCTATGGGTATCACTAGATTCAGGATCTTCTTTTGAATTAACTCTTCTTGCTTCTTTTATAATGTCTGTTTTGACTGAATGTAAAAGCATTTACTGTATCTTTACCACTTCAGACTAATTAAAAGATTTATCAAATGAACATAACCACAAGAATAGTTTGTTTAAGGTTGCAAAGGTCATTCCATCCATCTCTCAATGAATGAAAGCAACCGAGACCTCTTTTTTTTGGAAATTTTTTTTTGGAAAAAATATGACATTTCATGATTTTTATTGTGTGATATATGCAATGCTCCGCATATATGAGTACACCCCTCACAATTCTTTTCAATTCATATTTGAATAGGATGCTTTACAATATCATATTTGTGCATATACATTAGTTTAGTCAGTACTGAAGCCAAATCTGGAGCTAAAAAAAAAAAAAAAAACACTCAAATTTATATGTTAGGGAAAAATATTAAATAAAGAATGGAAAAATCAGTATATATTACAAATACATAGCTTTTTTTTTGTATATTTAGCTTGAATTTAAATGTATTATCTTTCTATTTCTAACGATGTTCTGAGACTAAATATAATTTTAATAAATATATCCATTTAATAAATCTGTTTTGTTCAAATGCACCAAAATACATTACCTACATCACTAAGAATGGATAAAGATATTCATTTTCAAAAGGAGGAAACTCATTTATGCTGAGCACTGTATGTTGCAATTACATGACATATTTTTAGGTGAATTGAACAGTAGAATGGAAAGAAATTTAGATTGAATTTGGTGTTTTTGAATGCATCTGAATAAATCATTTTAGAAAAAAAATGTCTGTCTGCCAAATATATATATTTGTTATAATTAGTTTCATTTTCGTTTATATATATATAGTAATAATGACGTGTATATATATATATATATATATATATATATATATATATATATATATATATATATATATATATATATATATATATATATATATATATATATATATATATATATATATATATATATATATATATATATATATATATATATATATATATATATATATAATGTTTTTTTTATTGTTTTTTCTTTATATATTGTTTGTAACTGTAGAATTTCACTCATTTTGGTTTGGTTCTTTTATAATGTCTATTTTGACTAGATGTGAAAGCTTTTTGAGGATCTTTACTGTTTCAGACAGATTGAAAGTTTTATCAAATGAACTTAGCCATGAGAGTAGTTTGTTTAAGGTTGCATTGGTCATTCTATCCATCACCAAATTAATGAATGGAACCGAATCCTTTGTTTATAGATTGATCTATGTTTTGAAACATTTTGGAAAAAACCCTGCCATTTCATGATTTTTATTTATTTTTTCTGATATATACAGTGCTCAGTATATATGTATATATATATATATATATATATATATATATATATATATATATATATATATATATATATATATATATATATATATATATATATATATATATATATATATATATATATATATATATATATATATATATATATATATATATATATATATATATATGAGTACACCCTTCACAATTCCGTTTTTTTAATTAATATTTTTAATAGGATGCTTTACAATATTATATTTGTGCATATACATTAATTTAGGAAGCACTGAAGCCAATCTGGAGTTAACTAACAAAAAAAAAAAAAAAACCCTGAAGATCGCAGTCTAAAAAATCAAGACAAACAAGAAATATATAAAACATTGTTTTTGCAATATTTCACTAGAATTTAAATGTTCGATCTGTCTGTTTCTAAAGATGTTCTGTGACTAAACTATTTTAATAAATATATCTATTATAATTTATATATATATATATATATATATATATATATATATATATATATATATATATATATATATATATATATATATATATTTTTTATTTATTTAATTTTTTTTTTATATATATTGTTTGTAACTGTAAAATTCCAAAACTAAACAGTATGTAATCTGTTTGAACTGTATATGATGAACTGTATCATACATTTTGTTTCTAATGCTGAAAGAAACCAAAACATTTAAGATAGGGGGAAAATTATTGTATAAATACTGGGGGGAATTTTTTAAATACTGGGGGGAACTATTTATATATCAATAAATAAAATCGAAAATGTTCACACTGTTTAATCTATTGCATTATAGGATCTTTTTTTCCTGGTGACAGATACAACGCTGTCTTAGATCTACACTTTAGAAGGCATCATAATAAGTAGGTTGCTTTATATTATAACAGTCTAGAGAGCATTTGTGTTCCCTAGATAGGCCACCTCTGTATGCAGTGATTATTGAAGCAGAACAAATGAAAATGCAAATGTGGTCATATTAGCTGCTAGATGCTAATTTTAAATAGCACCAACAGATATGATGCAGCGACCAACTGACTCATTCAGGCAAGCTCAGATGCTTAGTGTGTGTTTGCTTGCATTCCACTGTTTGCTGTGTATGTGTGGTACATTGCCAAGCCGACACGCACTATTCTCTATCACACTCGCGCACACATGCAATGACACGGCTGTTTGTTTTGGTGCAAAGGTTGCGTCGTCCTTTACGCCACGATCTGCAAACTCATCTCCAACCGACACATTGCCAGACAAACCCTGCTAATCCACCTGTGTAATCCACCATGTGTGTTTGTACGTGTGCGAGCGTTTAGTCTCGGGATAGGGGATTGATTTAGAAGGGTAAACTCCCTGATCTGAGTCCCCAGTTAATTAAATGCCAATTGGATTGGCCTGCAGACCTGAGTACTTCCTGTGCGGTGTGTCCACTCTTACGCACACACACACACACACACACACACGCACACACACACACACACACACACACACACACACACACACACACACACACGCACACACGCACACACACAAATACATGACCTTTCTCATTGTTATGCACACTACCACACTGCTTTTCCATAATAGTGTGGAGAACCAAAATATCAATTGGAAGTAACACCATAGTTGTGCATATTTTTTGGTAAATGATTCAGTGATGGTTGATTCCCGCGCTTTAATAATGCAGCTTTTATGTGGCTGTAATTATAATGATAAAAAGTCTCTGGCAGAACGTGCCATGTGACTTTTATATTAGATACCATGTGATCACTGGCCTGAGATATATTACATTAACATTTATTCATTTGGCACAGACCCCCTGGAGCATCCTAGTGCCTTTTTCAAGGGCTAAACGGCGGAGGATTCGCTTGTTTTTAGGGTTTGAACCAGTAACATTTTAGTTATAGGATTTTATTTTGGCAAAAATTTGTACATACTAATGCGCATTCAATCCTGAAAAGATAAAAACAAGTTTTATTTTTTTAGTTGTTACACAATAGCTGAGAAGTTATATAAGAGTTGAGCTACAGCTGTGTTGTGACTCAATGGAAGTTGGCAGTTTTACCCAGATGTTACTGTCCTCTGATTTTTAAAACAGAATAAATAGGCTTCTTTTGAGTTTATGTAATGATTGAAGTGAAATTTATTTATAAACTAATTTCAAGAGGATCACGTGCTTATGATTGATCACTGCTGGCCCTGCATTAACTAACAAATGATTTACCAATCAGATGATTCCTTACTCACTATAAATAACCAGTTTTTCACTTCAGTTATCTTCACCTTGAAGAAACCCCCCCCCCCCCCTACTCCTCCACTTTTCCCTTTATAGGGCGGCATGGTGGCCCAGTGGTTAGCACTGTTGCCTCTCAACAAGAACGTCACTGATTCAATCCTTAACAGGCCAGTTGTCGTTTCTGTTTGGAGTTTACATGTTCTCCCCATGCTTGCGTGGGTTTCCCCCAAGTTCTCTGGTTTTCTCCCACAGTCCAAAAACATGTGTCATAAATTATTTGATCAATCTAATTGAGCACTATAGTCAAGCTCTTAACCGGCAGTATATCTCTATATAGCAATTTATAATCTCTCAACAGCTTTAAATAAGGAAGGAGTTCTCGAGACCTACCTGAACTCAATCTCCCCTCTCACCCTGGAAATGGGATGGAACCCTGGGGCTCGAGAATCTTATGAGCTCAGGGCTCTCTCCTGGGACAGCATGTCAAACTTGCTTTATAATCAAGCATCAGCGAAGTGTGAACTTTTTAAAATGTGCTTTTTTTAGAAGATATGGAGTTGATTGGAAGCAAGGATAGGTACCGTTTACATATTATTGAGACCAGTAATGATATTGACACTGCTAATCCATACCGATTCTTATCAATACAGTTATTAATGCTATTCTTTATAATTTGTCGCAAAAATGTTTTAAAACAAAATGTTTCATTTCTTTGATTGATAAAACATTTTATAGCATATAACTGAATTGTTTACAACACAGACGTATGTTCATTCATTAGTTCTTTACTTCCTAAAAAGGATTATAAATCACTGTTTATTGTGACATGCATTATTTAATCATTGTATTTAAAAAATATACATTATCTACATTTTTTTTTAAATCTCCCTAATATATCGAGACAAATTTTTCATGACCCTGTATTATCTTTCGACTATATGAATCTTTCTCAATGTCTTATATGTAATGGCTAAATAAATGCAAAGCCTTTCAAATGGAAAGTTCATATCCAGCTATTGATACCAGCACATCTTTATCTAGAAAGCTTGGTGTAATAAACTTTTTGATGGCATATTCCTGACAAAATGAGCAGGATATTTGTGATCTCTGCTGTGGAAATCACAGCAGATCCACTAAGGGGGGACATTTCCATGCCCTAAGAACAATACTAGCTAATTTGAGTCTGTGAAATCGAGAGGAATAGATTCCCTGTGTGAGTTGTGTTAGATGTTTCTTAACTGCGCTACTCATGCAATTTAAAGGTGCAGTATGTAGTAAGAACTAGGTACTGGAGTCCAAATTAAAAATATTAAATGGGGTTTTTTGACCCAGCCCCTCCTCCTTCAACTTAATGCACATGCAGTTTGCCAGATTGAAGACAACAACAGGAGCGAGTAAGCCATGGTCTCACTTATTACAAAGTGTTTAAGCTTGCAAACTTTTGTCGTACAAGTAAATGAAAAGGGGTGGGATAAAACAAGATGATTAGATATTTATAAAGCAAGTGATTGCTCCATATTTACCATTTCTGTACAGAGAGGTCAAGTTTTGATTGGTTTCATGCACTCACGTGATGCAATTTCGAGTTCACCAAGCTTGAAGTTTGGGATGCAGCAACATGCTAAACTTGTCGCATGAGCTTGTGATTTAGGTCTGCCACATTCAAAAGTTCATGAATAGAAGTCAATGGGGTGAAAAGTGCAGTGTGACTGCGGCTTTTCAATGCAAGCTGGTCAGCTAATGTTTACTTTTGTGTTGTAAATGTTAAAAAACCACATCATGTGGATCTGAATCTGTGTCTCATTTTGGAGGCTGCTCTGGAGGTTGCATTTTTGACCACGCCCACATATATAGAAGCAGCCTTCATGACTGAAATTAAATATTCCTTGTTTTTCACCAAGGCCAAAATATAACTGGGTAAACTGTCAGTGGGTGGAGGTACACAGTCCAAAACAAAGACAGACGTTCTGACACAGATCACACGTTTTCAAAAGAGATTATGTGACTTTAGCTTTGTTTTTCAGATAAATACTTACACTTAGCATGCTTTGTATTTATCTGCAAACCTATCTTTGCATTTTTATACTTTAAAAGACTCAAAAACTTACACACAACAACTTTAAGGCTTATATGTGATAAAAACTCTCTCAGTTGCTCGCTTTCCTCCTGCTGATTCTCTCTCTTTGCCTCTACACATTTCTGAGATATTGTATCTAATTTGTGGCGACAAGGAGCCACAATGAACATGTGGGAGTCTCCCGGAGCTTCCAACAAAGGAAGTGGGATGTCTGCATTTTTTTAATACACTGGTGTTGCTTAGCTTTGTGTCGTGAGCCACATTTTTGAACTAGCAGTAGCCACCATAACCAACTGTCTGCACATAAAAACAGTCCGCACATGCACAAGGATATGCTCATCACAGATGTTGAGCAAATGTTGACCATGTGATGATATAGTTCGCAATTATACTTTTCAGTCGAGATTATCAATATTTTTACAATACTGATATAAAAAGGTGGTTTTCAGTAACCATGCCAAATTAAGAGGCAATGTGAGATGTTATTTTTAGCATGAAAAAGTGTAATTAACATCTCTAATTTACTAGCAAACAAACACTCTCCGTGGTAAACAAACCATCAGCTTTCATGGGTTTGTCATTATGTAACTTGTGCTGTTCTATCCAGTTATATTTTACACCTGTAACGCTACCGATGTATGAATCAAAATGAAGGATCTGCTGAGAAAATAATTCACTGACGTCCACACTTATGCTGGCGTCACCTCCTGTTGTAATGTTATAATCTACAAAAAGAATCACCGTAGAAATCAGTTTTTTTTTTTATTTTAAAGTTTTTATTTAGCCACTAAAAATCAATCAAAACACTATTATCTATTCATTAAGGATTCTTTGAGATGTGTAGTGGTATAGTAATGGAGATAGCATCTTAGTCTTGTCACACTGAACCTTTGGAGCTGACTCTCAGTCCCAAGTGTCTCAGCAAATATAGAATCAATTGTTTGTGGGAGTGAAGAACTCAATGGCTAATCTACACATGTAGCTGGTAGTTTGTACTGTATATTACTTTTTTCAAGCTCGAGGTTTCTTGAGAATCAGAGCTGTATGTTTATGCATTACATAGAGATTGAAACTGTGCAACTTACCCTACCGCTCATATTTTCTGAGAGTAAACAATTGTTTAGATGTTCCTGAATGAACCTTTTTTCTGGTATGTGGTAATGTATTAATGGTAAAGAATTAGTTGAGACATTTAGACCTTTTTCACATCAGAGTTTTTCCAACGCAATCGCACAGCAATTCATAACTTTTTGATTCATTGGATAATTCAGATTAATTTGTACAATCTCATTCATACATTTTAGTATGATTTGCTTATCCCCCAATGAGGCGTAGAGTTAGGGGTGAGGTTTGGGGCACACCTCCTTTTTCTTTTCCGAAGGTTTTCATATGATTGAAGATTTCTGACAATATGTAAAATAGTTATGTTTCCTCTTTAAGCAGGTTTTTCACAGTCTTTAATATTATTTACATTGATTTTCTTTATTAAATTGTATGACTTTTTGTAAATTTAGAAAATAAAAAGGTTCCATCAACAAAGTCAAATTGAAACTTGAATTCGGTTCAGTTACGATTATCTTGCCATTGATTTGGTTCAATTCGATATCTCGGTGCATCATGGTGCATTGATGATGCTTTCCATACACAGTTTTATATTTTACATCACAGGCGCTGTTCACTAATGACTGACACTGATAAACTGCAGCGGCGCAGTGTTGCCAGATTGGGTGGTTTTGGATAGGCATTTCGGGGAAGGGGTTTGGATAGTTTTTGGGCTTGAATCAGTCAGCTACATCTGGCAACACTACAGCGGTGATCACAGCTGATCTATGATACACTGTTAAAAATGGCCGTGATTTCAACGGTAAATAACTTTAAAAATGGTACATCCATACCTAAAAATCCATAACCTGGTTAACGGTATGTTTTCTTAATATATACGCCGAATAACCGTAAATTGACTTACCCAGAATTCCCTGTATGGCACATCACTTTTTATGCTGTTTGTTGACATTACTATGGATCTTTTTAGTTGTTTCCCCATCAGTTATGTACATTAGAGTTTTGTGTTACATCTAATGTTGACAATGTTTATATCATGACTTTATTTTTATGAGTGTTACCATACTGGTGTGTAGTAGCTGTGTGAATGACACTGAGCACCTTCTATATACTTATACATTTTTCTGCTTGTGGGAAAAGTTGATTGTGATGAGCATTGGTTCATTATGTAACTTCCTCATCACCACCTGCATATGGCTGTGTTAACGTGTCTAACTGTGTAACAAAAGATGTGTAGATGTTGGTAATTCAAAATACAGACATATTATCTCTATAAATTTATCAAATATGGTAGTTTACCGTAAAAATAAGAAATTACTTTTACGGTTTGTACCATATTTTTAACGGTAAAATACTGGCAACCACAGCTGCTGTTTTTTTTATCATAAATTTTACGGATTTATTTGTACCATATTTTTAACGGTAAAATACTGGCAACCACAGCTGCTGTTTTTTTTATCATAAATTTTACGGATTTATTTTTTACACTGTAGTGAAGAAAACTCGCGCACTCATGTCTGTATGTATTCAGAAGTATCGCTGTAACAGCCGAGAGTAGAGGAAAAGTGACACCAGCAAGTCAAATGGGCCTCAGTAAGAGAGAGAGAGAGAGAGAGAGAGAGAGAGAGAGAGAGAGAGAGAGAGAAAGAGAAATGGAGTTTACTTTTATTCTCTCAATCGCAGTGAAATAGGGGCTTCTACTATAAGTGTCAGTGAAAGACTATCCAGCAAACACGCACGCAGTGAAATTGTGCACAGTTTCTGCGTTTTTAAGTAGTAGGAGCATTGTAAATACTCACGCTCACCTCCCTCGCCATAGTAAGCTACGGCGACATAGCACATATGAGATAAATGATGTCAGTACAGAATAACCGGTTATGATTATTAATGAACTGATACCGAATTGTCCACATCTGCATCGCGGTGCACCGAAGAAACAATTAATTTTGACACCCCTAGTTTTTTAAAATGCTGTTCATAGCGAGTTTGTATGAGTTGATGTGTATTGAAATTATTTTATTATTTTAATGTGAAATATTTTGAATCATATGTGGAAAAAACCTGTGGAAGCAGCATCTTGAACTAATTAGAATAATGGACGCTTTTTACATTTCCGGGTTCAACAAATAATTTTTTACCTATTGGCTAAAATAATAAAAGCAAAAGGAAAATAATTTTTTGTAATACAGATAATGACAGACAGAAGAGAGAACAATGTCAAATGTACTGTCTTGCCCTAAAGACACTGCATTAGAAATACCTCCCACAAGCGGAAAATCCTTATTTGTAAATTGAAGCAAAGATGATATGAAATGTACATATGTTTTAAAAAAAAAATCTAAATATTAAAAAATGTCAATGATTCTGGATTATGATGACTGTTAAACGCGTCATAACAGTCTTGTGCAAAGGGTCCATAGTTCCTAGATTCTAATTTTTTAATAAAGAATAACAAGCTTCTTTCTGCATTTGACCTGTTTATAAAATCCCCCCCTTTTTTAGAATTTGTCTATTGTTCATTTTGAATACATTTAGGTCTTTATTATGATCAATTCTAAAAGACATAATTTAAGCTTTTATGGAATCCAACAGCTTTAAAGCTCAATATCTTAAAAAAACCATTGATAACAAATAGAATCTTATAAAAAAGCTATAGTTCTATTGCTTCTTTAGTTAATGAACGGAGTGGTATAATTAATTATGCACAGAATAGAGCAAAGCTGCATGTTTACGTCTAATGAATCTCTGTCTCTGGGCATTAAAGGTCATGTTCTTTTGCCACAGTAACCTATTTACATCACCTGCTCTCAAATGTGAGGTGGCTAGGCAACATAAATCTGCTTCAGCAAATGAAAATGTCTCTCTGCAAGAACACGGCGTGTCAGTTTGCAGCTAAACTAAAGTCTCAGACCGAATTCAGAAGTTCACACAACTTTTTAACAATCACCATAAATCATTAACCGAATTGTTTTTCTTGTTGCTTCTTTATTGTTTGCATCTCAATTTGAGATTCCGCACAGTCCTCAGCCAACGCACTGACAACACACTCTGAATAATCAGTAATGCCAAACCTTGAGAATAAAATGAGAGCCACAGAAAGCTGACAGTGTTGTTTAAGTTCGGGAATCTCACCTCTGCTGTTTCCAAGGCCATCGAAAGTAAGAGTGTTTGGTGTGTGTGTGTGTATGTGTGTGTTAATAAAGTCTGCAGTGTCTTGCCAAGGTGAGGAATAGATGAGTCAGCAGACAGGTGCTAAGGACAGAGGTTTATCAATAAAGAAATGCACATATATATGCACATACGCATATTACTGTATATTTCACTGTATAATCTACAAAGTACACTGTACACAAACTAACTGTATAATTTACGATTGCTTAAGCACAATTTTTAAATTAAGGCTCATTTTGTCAAAACACTACACACAATTTACACATACACAAACACAAACAGCAGAACACATCAGTTTTTTTGCAAAATTAAACGCTTCATTCCAAACTTTGCAATAATATAACAAAACACAATTTTAACACCATACTGAACACACAAGCTTCATTCATTATAAAACTGTTTGCTTCTTTTACACGCTGCTGTTCTCAATCTTAAACACTTGGAACATTTCTAATTTACTAAAGGTTATATAATCTGGGTTTGATTTTTTTTTTTCTGAGATATTACTATAAAGTACGTGAGCATATTGTATTTACCAAACAGTACACACAAAACCAGCAGTGCATACTGATGACAATATTTATTTATCCCCACATTGTAAAACTGTTCAATTCATCCATGCCAAGACTGCATTTTACACTGAAAATGTATAGTGGACAAAACAAAAAATTACTGAACTGTTTGATGATTCAGGATGTTATTTTATGATTCTTTGTCTGATTTTCTCTGTAACACATCACATTTTTGGTCAAACCCATGTTTATATTTCTCTTGTTCCACTTTGAATTAAGGATTCTTCCCTCCTCTACATTCTCCACCCTCAGTGCTACTGTATGTAGATCAATCTAAATACATCTTACTGCAAATGTCTCAGGATAACACACCAGTTTCAATATAAAAAAAAAAATCTTTCCCACCTCCTCTTACTATGACATTGCTTTCCATATTTATTGAAGACTAATATTCATAGCTATATTACTGTATACATATTTATTAAACACTAAAGAGCTCTATTTTTAACAATCTAGGCACAAAGTCTTAAGCGCATGGCGCTAAAGCATTACGGTTTTTTCCAACCGCTTACAGTACACACGTTTTCAAAACAGCATCTCCTTTTTTTTTTCAGAATTCTACACATATTTCTCTGAACTGTGCACACAAAATGCCTCACATCTCCTTCAAAATGTAACTCTGCATTCAAAATGCTATAAACACGTCAAAATGAAGCATTTGCATCACATGGCAAACACTTCTTTCATAATATAAAACTTTTGGATATAACTTGTAAACATGGTTGTTCTAAATCTAAAGCTCTTTGCTCTTTCATAGACATATATGTACTGTTAAATACAATGTCCTACAGTGACAGTGATCTACTGAGAGGAGTAACAGGTACACTGTAATCACCAAAGACATGAAGAAACAGAAAATATTTATTAGACCAGACACTATTGGTGTATATAGCATACAAAAAAATATAAACATACTGTTACTGTATGTAAAAAACAAACAAACAAACAAACATACGTAACAGTATATTCTCTACAATACAGTAAAGAACAAAATTGTGTGTGTGTAGGGGGGGGTCTTGTGGGGAAAAGCATCCATTGCCCGAAGAAGTGTCATGCTATAGGGTTAGCCATCCTATACTTCATGGAGCCTGGCTGAGAAGAATTTATTTATTCTTTTGTAAAGGAATTTAAGATTTAGAAAAGGTGAATATGGGGTAGGTACAAAACTACAAATTGTGGATGTTTTTTTTTTTTTTTTGGACCATAACAGCCTGGTGTGGTGTCCCATCACCTTTGACCTATTTATAGGCCTATAAAGCAGTGGTTGGTTAGTGATCAGTTAAGAAATTAGTGTTTCCACATTTGAGCAGTGAGTGTGTGTGATCTGGTAAATAAGTGTAGCATTTTGACTGGTTGTGTTTGAAAATAAAGCAAGTAGCTGTCTGTTAGATTTTTGTGTTTTAGGTAGAGAATTGTGTGTGGTGTTTTGAGAAAACTGTTTCATGCAACTGAAAACTTAGTTCAAGGCTGAGAAACAGCTTCTAGTTTTGGAGATTTGCTGTATAGTTTTGCATTTTGAGTGATAAGTTTCAGAAATTGTGTGACGTGAAAATATTTTGTGTGTAAGCAGTTGGAAAAAACTGTAAAGGTGTGTCCGAATCCACTTTACTTTTGTGGATAACGATGTTGTACACACTCCACTGAAGACATCTGTTACATACATATTTGCCTACATATTTAATTTAAGTTTGTTAAGCGCTAAGATTTGTTTCAAAGCTATTTCTAAATTCAGTTCTAATTTCCAGCAATCTAATAAACGAACAATAATAATGAAGTGTAGTCAAAAAACTTATGTCCAAACACATCCAAACACGTCCTATTCTTATGCATTGCTTTTTATTGTGGTTACAGCTGATTGGTGTGTCTACAGTTTTACACCAGTGTGTGTGCACACCTGACGCCTGTATTTAACCAATTGGTTGATGTGTGTGTTCATTTCAAGAAAAAATTCCATTGTGACACTTTTCTGTGTGTGATGTATACAAGTGTGTTTAGTGTTTTGCAAATCACAGTGTGTAATGTTTTGCCAAAAATGTGAAGTTGTCAATGTGCTTACAGTTGTGCAAATATAACCTTGTGTTTTGCTCCTTGTCAAGTCTAAGGTTTTGCTAATTGTGGGAAAAGTTAAAGTTTAGTGTGTGAGCAATTGTAAAAAACTGTAAGTAGATTGAACATAAAATCATTAAGTTTTCCCGAATAAAATCAAGAATTGTGTCATTTGTACAAGTAGTTTGAACAAGCAGCAAAATAAACATTTCAAGTGTACATAAATGCATGCCAAAACAGAAGTGTTTGATACTGTATGCATCATTTGTGCATGTTAGAAATGTTATTCCATAGAGCTGAACTGTGAGAAACTCAACAAAAAGTTTTAAAACAGAGTCTAATGAGACAAAGCTAAGAAAAAAAACTGTTACATACACCCCCATGTGGTCGCTTTTCTGAACGTGGATGTAAGAATTAGCAGTAAATATTAATGTGAGTGATCTGCTGGGGCTTTTTATAACTTGCGGTTGCTGATTATTTATTAAACGGGTAATAAAAAAAGCAATATGTTATCATTAAGGGGCTGCGTTTTCTAAATGAAAAACAAAAAAATTTGTGTTTTGGCATCATTTGTATAAAGTTATGTTAGGAGAGTTAGTACAGTATATGGGTGTGTTGTTTAGGGTGTTGAAATCCTGCATTGTTGATTTCCTCAGAGTCCAGTACGGGGAAGGCATTAATTTCATGGTGGTGAAGCCCGGTAATCTGGCGACATGGGAAATCAAGCAAGAAGTGGTGCCAGGCTCCTCCTCCCTGTCCATATTCTGCCAGAGGAAGGCCAGCTCCGCCAATGAGAAGTGAGTACTGTTTTGATGTCACTATAAGCGCTTACTCTACCAGGCTAAATTCAGTTGGGAGAAAAAAAAAAAGGTCATTAAGGTATTGCGCTTTCTGCTTTAGTACTTCATGATTTTTTGTTAACTATACACGTGAAGACACACACACACAAATCCGGATCACCTCTTGGTAAAAAACAAAAACAAAAAAAAAAAAAAACAGAGGCCTTTTCACTTGATTTTAATATGATTTAAGGCATTTTTCAGAAAATTGTCCCCTCTTGGCTCCAGGTCCCCTGTTTGTGGGTGTGTAATGACACCAATGTCCCCACTTAGATCACACACACACACCTACATAAATAGACACTTTGTCAGTTTTACTCTATATCAAATTGTGAAGAACAAGATGTCTTGTGATGCTAATCTTATGCTTGGAAATAGGAACTTACTGTATAAATTATAATATAATTCTAATTAATTACATTAGAAACACATATTACTGATATTTCTAAATTCTGTGATAATGTACTGTGATATGTACCAGATACTGTAATATGTACTGTAATATGTTTTAAAACAGTTATTAAATGTAGGTAAAGTTGACAGATTTTGTCTTTGCTATGATGATAGACAGTACATAAGGTGCAATTTAAAAGCTTAAATGGGTTAATTAAGCAAGACATTAAATAAAAATGTGTTGTTCTGTAGCCAATTGAAACGCAAATATACTTATAATAATAATAATATTAATAGCATAATTACAAAATGGGGGGAATCTCCTCATCCTCTACCTGTGTACAGCATCCACCTGGATTACGCGACAGCAGCCATATTGCGCCAGACTGCACACCACACACCCCCTTATGTATCAACGCTGCGTACGCACAAAAACTTTGTGTAGCCAGGTTTCACGCTCACGTTTGGATTTACTAACGATGAAATTAACCTGAGAATGTGCATTGCTCTGCGCCAACTTCATGTCTGGCATACTTGTATTTTTTGTGTGGGTTTCTTTTTTTCCATTGGCGACTCCTAGAGGCAATTGTGTTAAATTGCACACTACAAAGTATCTTTGAGCCTTGCAACGCTAGCTTTATGGGACAGGATCATCAGCATGTTTAGTAGGTATATAGGGTTTCCATACCATGCAGTTGATCAGCCAAACATTAAAGCGCAATTTGCAGCGATCGCCAGTTTTCCCATTGTAATCGGAGCGATCGACTGCACGCACATTGCTATAAAGGCGCCATCTGAAGACGAATTTGCATACGTGAATCGGAAACATTTCCTTTCAATAAATGTGCAAATAATATGTGATGCTCAAATGCGCTTAACAAATATTGTAGCAAGGTGGCCTTGGTCAACCCATGATTAATTCATCCTCACAAACAGCATGGTTGGAATGAGGCTCCAAGGTGGCAGGCACTCAGTCAGTTGGAGAGCGGGCGATTGGGCAGCTGAATTGGCAGTGGTGCTGCCTAGATAAGAACGGAGGGGTGCTGCTATACCGTGTTCCTCTAATACATCTGTGTCTCCCACAGACTTGAATACTACTCCAGACAATAAAGTGTCACCCACAATTGAGGCAACTTTCTCCTTAAAGTATGTTAGTTCAGCATCCCCTCTTCCCCACCTTTAAATAATAATCTTACCAATATATTACAGTGCTAAATACTGTAATAAGAATCAATGTTGGGAATTACATGCCCTAATTATCATGAAAATGTCGCAGTGCAAAATAATTAATGGCTATAAAAATAGACTTATTTAATTTTAATAAGCAGTAATTATAGTTATATAGACACTGGTGGTGGTTAGGCCTGGGATGATAATCGGTTTCAAGGTTTACCGCAGTTTGGAAAGTCAAAGTTTTAATACCGCTAAAATGTTCTGTTATGCCCTTCCCGAGGTATATGTAAGGTTTTTTAAATGTATTATTTATGTGTTTTAAAAAAAACAGTGTTTTTGAAACTAATGAAGACAGCAGAAGTCAATGATTTATTTTAACTATTTAGCCCTGATATGTTTACTCTTCCAAAATATTATAGATGTTTCTTAACATAAAATAATACATTTTTTTGTTTTACCCAGATATTTAAAAAGAGCACATTTTAGTGCAGTAATCACAATACTGTGAAAGCGTGGTATTTTTTTATCAAAGGTTATCATACCGTCAGAATCTTAAACCGGCCCATGCCTAGTGGTGGTGTGGAGAGACCACCCCCCCGTGACTGTGAAGTGCTTTGGGTGTATGGCCATACACAATAAGTAGCCTATATATATATATATTTATATATATACACATTCCATTACATTTGTAGTAATTATATTTAGTAAAAATGTGATACACATGGGGCAACACCATGGCTCAGTGGTTAGCACTGTCGCCTCACAGCAAGAAGGTCACTGGTTCGAGTGCTGGCTGGGTCAGTTGGCATTTCTGTGTGGAGTTTGCATGTTCTCCCCATGTTCGTGTATCTTTCCTTCAGGTGCTCCGGTTTCCCTCACAGTCCAAAGACATGCGCTATAAGTGAATTGGATCAATTAAATTGGTCGTAGTGTATGTGTGTGAATGAGTGCGTATGGATGTTTCCCAGTACTGGGTTGCAGCTGGAAGGGCATCCATTGTGTAAAACATATGCTGGATAAGTTAGCGGTTCATTCCGCTCGGGTGACCCTGATGAATAAAGAGACTAACCCGAAGGAAAATGAATGAATGTGATACACATGATACAGAAGAGCAGTGTTTTACCGCAGTAAAAAATTAAGTGAAAAGATGCTTAATTATGATGAAAGTTTACAGTGTGAAATACATCATGAGCCTAAAAATCAGCTCAACGTTGCAGAGATGAAAGAAATCATATTTTCTATTTGAAATCACTTTTTTTCTATTTGATTTTCTGTGTGAAATTTGACCTGGACACATTTCTAGACACGAGAATCGCTACGTTCTGCTCTGTCACAGAAAATACAGTGCATCGGCCTGAAATTTCACACCATTTACCATTCTTATTGCTTTTTCATCCGGTTAAACTTTTTTTTTTTTTAGCTGGGGGTTTGTACAATGAGGTTGAAATGTTTGCAGACTGTACAGTACTAGGAGAAAATGATTAGCTCCGAGGCTAGCTTCTTGATCTGGACTCCTATTCTGGCTTTAGCCACTCGCCGGCTCTTTTTCTTCCTTTGAGGAGTGAAAAAAGTCTCCTGTGGAACAAATTCCACCTGAGTGCTTTTTAATCACCACACACACACACACACTTTGATTGATTAGGCGAGTCTTGAGTGGATTTTTCCAACATCTCTTCTTCTTTTCTCCAGCATTCAGCGATTTCCAGCGTCCTCAACCTCGCTGTCCTCTTCCTGTGCAAATTAGCTCCTCGTCTTCCCTTAGCAGTCACCCTGATGGCGGCGGCACCGTTAGCATCGCTCCGGGTTAGTTCCCCAGGCGGCGCCGGGAGATGGGTTAGAAAAGAGGAACAGCGATATGGGAATTCTAATAGACATTTCGGCGATTTATGGGAGACTGTCCTGATATCCAAAGCATGTAGAAATCTCCCAACGGCTTGCGGAGTGCGAAATTTACGACCCGAGCGTCACCCTAAAGCTGTCATCGTCGCCGGTAATTGCTCGGCTCTCGTACTCATGTGGTTTTTATACGGTGGGGAAAATTGGTTCCTGCACTTAAATGCTTCTCTGATTCAGTTGTTGCTGTGAGTCACATGCTGACAGGAGAGATGGAGGGAGAGACGATGAATAATAAGAAAAGAGAGGGGGGGGAGAGAAGAGTTGGTTTTATTAGTTTATTCTGATCACACGTTCAGCAGTCGCGCACACACAGCAGGTTGTTGGAGAAGAAGTTGAAAGGATGTATTTTCGCCATTGAGAAAACAGAGAGGTGGCAAATTATGTTTCACTGTTCTGCGGTGCTTTGATGTACTGTGACTTTATTTTTGAAGTATTACAGGCACAAATTCCATTTGTTGTTAAATATGTTAGATCATGTTTTATGTGAAAGTGCTTTTAAAGACTTTTAAAGGGGATTTTAGTCTGTCACATCTCAGACCTCTGGACTGTTTCCTCCAATATAAATCATGTAATGGCATCATTTTGATGCAATCCATTTTTATAATCAGTTTACTGTAGTAACATGCTATTTTTAATAATGAAATAATGTAGATTTGAACATTTTTATAAGCTACTTTATTTCTTATTCATTTTGTTTGACTTATTTTTGTTTCAGTTATATTGTATCTTGTTTCTTAACTTCTTTTTTAACAAAATAAAATCATGGATTTACATACATATGTATTTTCATACTTTATTTTTGTTATGTAAAAAGTAGACACTTTTAAACACAATGCAGTGCCTTAAGAAGGGAATTTCAGTCTGTCAAATCTCAGACGTCTGGACTGTTTCCTCCAATATAAATCATGTAATGGCATCATTTTGCCATACTCTATTTTTTATAATAAGTAAAATGTGGTAACATGCTATTTTTAATAATAAAATAATATAAATTTGTGCATTTTTATATGCTACTTATTCGATTTTTTTATTTGTTTAATTCTTTTTGTTGTTTTACTTAATTTTGTTTCAGTTGTATGTATCTTGTTTCTATATGTTATGCAACAGAATAAAATCATAGATTTATTATACTATGTTTTTTTTGTCATGTTAAAAGTAGGTACTTTTAAACACATGCAGTCCTCTAGGAAGGTAATTTCCATCTGTCACATCTCAGACGTCTGTAACAACATAATTTTGATGCAGTCCATTTTTATAATCACTTTACTGTAGTAAAATGCTGTTTTTGATAATAAAATAATATAATTATGCACATTTTTATATGCAAATGTATTACTTTTTATTTATTTATTTCATTTTATTGTTTGACTCAATTTTGCTCCAGTTGTGTGTGTCTTGTTTCTATAAGTTTTGTAGCAGAATAAAATCATGGGTTTATTACACTATGCTTTTTGCTATGTTAAAAGTAGGTACTTTTAAACACATGCAGTGCCTTAAGAAGGGAATTTTATTCGGTCACATCTCAGACGTTTCTTTCATGAAATATCATATAACAGCATAATTCTGAGGCAATCTTTTTTATTACCAGTTTGCTGTAGTAAAATTCTATTTCATTAATAAAATCTTGTACATTCTTCGCATTTTATATGCTAATTTATTACTTTTTATTTGTTTATTTCACGGTTTTGTTTTACTTAATTTTGTTTTAGTTGCATGCATCTTGTTTCTATAAGTTTTGTAGCAGATTAAAATAATTTATTATATTATGTTTTTTAATGTAAAACATAGGCAGTTTTAAACATGCAGTGTCTTAAGAAGGGATTTTAAGTCTGTCACATTTCAAACAGTTCTGACTGTTTCCTTCATTAAATATCATATAACAGCTTAATTTTTGTTGCAATCTGTTTTTATTATCAGTTTGCTGTAGTAAAGGGCTATTTTAATAATAAAGTCTTATAAATTTGTGCATTTTCATATATTACTGTATTTATTTATATTTCTTTTATTTCTGTATTTCTCAATTAGTTTGTGTTGAATGTATGTAGTTTCTATAAATTTTGTAAAAATACAATCATAGATTTATTATACTATGTTTTTGTTATGTAAAAAGTAGGTACTTTTAAACACACGCAGTGCCTTAAGAAGGGAATTTCAGTCTGTCACATCTCAGGCGTCTGAACTGTTTCCTCCAATGTAAATGATGTAACAGCATAATTTTGATGCAAAACATTTTTTTAACCAATTTACTGTGGTAAAATGCTGTCTTTAATAATTTAATAATCATTTTTATTTTTATATGTATTTTATTTTTTGTTTTACTTGCTTTTGTTTCAGTTGTGTGTATCTTGTCTCTATACATTTTGTAACAGAATAAAATCATGCCATTATTGTACTATGTATTTTTTGGTATGTAAAAAGTAGGCACTTTTAAACACAACACATACATTTTCTATTTTTATATGCTACTCTATAACTTTATTTGATTTTCTTTTTTGTTTGTTTTACTTAGTTTGTTTTATTTGTAAGTAGGTTTAATAATAAGTCTCTTAAGTTTTGTTACAGAAATGTATTAAAAAACAATAAAATGTTAATAAAAAACTATTTACTATAAAAGCAGGCAAGTTACCATTTTTAAAAACATAAATATTTATTCCCTAATTTTCATTACAGGAATGCAAAAAAATGCAAATGTTAAAAAAAACAGAGGATTATAAAAGAATCCTGAAAAAAATTATCAGTTTCCACAAAAACACCAAGCAGCAAAAAGTGATAATAAACATCTCTAAATTTTGTTACAGAAACGTATTAATAAAAACAATAAAATGTTAATTTAAAAAAACAATTTACAATAAAATCAGGCAAGTCAGGATTTTTAAAAAGCAAAAATATTCATTGCCTAATTTTCATTACAGAAATGCAAAAATGCAAACATTTAAAGCAGAGGATTCTCAAAGAATCCTGAAAAATGTATCAGTTTCCACAAAAATACCAAGCAGCAAAAAGGGATAATAGCCTTTATTAATAATGAAGCACTTTTGTTAAGTAGTAACTGAGCACCAAATCAGCATATTAGAATCATTTCTGACGGATCATGTGACAGCAAAAACTCAAGTAATGGCTACTAAAAATTGCCATTACATGAATATATTTGTCCTCTATTTGTGGAAACGGTCCACTGTCCTTCATTCTTTCCAAATGGTGCTTTCCACAAAATGGCGATATTTCATTACATCTCCACAATAGAGAGATAGTTAAGCCATTAGACCCTCTGTCACCCGTCATGACACACTCTTCTCAGCGTGTATTGTTGACTGCGACTCTTCACAAGGCTGGAATACCTTCGGATGTTTGTGGCAGGTGACCTTCAGGTCAGGCGTTATCAGTCTACCCATTGGAACCTGCAGGAAATCTAAACACAGAGCGAAAGCGAGACCGAGTAGAGGGATGACAGTCTTACAGAAGGAGGAGAGAAGACTAACGCTCTCAGTATTGATTTACTGCCACACACAAGCAGGCAGAATGTATTTCCCCCCGGTTGCACAGCCATAGCTAATGAAAATATGGGGGAAATAAAATTAGAGGAGTCTATGGGTCATTGAGAGCAGAGATAGAGCACAGAGTCCTAGAGACTCACACACGCTGGGTTTTGGCCTAAATATGATAATGTGAGTAAATGTGATAATGAAAACACAAATACTTTCGGCACTCACTTAAAGCAGTAGTTCACTCACTCTCACGTCATCCCAAAGTGATTTTCTGTCTTGCGCTGAGCACAAAAGAAGTTTAGCAGAATCTCTGAGGTGCTCTTTTTCAAGGAAAGTGAAAGACTTTTAGGATTCAGATAAGAAAAAAAGCACCATTATACAAACGCATCGCTTCAGAAGACTAGCTGTTTTGGGCTGTCAATGTGTTAAACACACAGTAAACTGTCAATGCTACTTGAAATATAGCACGTAAGCTAAATAGGCTACTTTTAACACACTTTTAGGGCAGTGACTCACATCTTTTTTCACTCTGAGGCAATCCATAGTCTACAGCAGTTCAGTGTTATGTCATAGATATAGCCTCACGTGCACTTTGGAAAGTGCTTTGTTGAATTTCTTTGCGTATTTTTTTTGAGAATGGTTAATTGATCAACATAAGATTGGTAAGTTTTTGGCAGCATGGTCTGATGGTGATCTATGAAAATTGGTGAAATCTGTCTCGGTGAAAATTGTAGCAGCTACTGTATTTTCACTGTATGTTTTTCATTAAAATGACAGTGAATATGCCATAACTGGTATCATTGTTCTCGTTGCTCTTGCGTGTGAAACCTATCAAGAAGTTAAATTAAATTCATTCATTCATTCATTCGTTCATTCATTTTCCTTCGGCTTAGTCGCTTCATTATCAGGGGTCGCCACAACGGAATGAACTGCCAACTATTTACGCAGCAATGCCCTTCCAGCCACAACCAAGTACTGGGAAACACCCATATACTCTCTCATTCACACACACACTCATACACTACGACCAATTTAGTTTATTCAATTCATTAATTTTGATTTTAGATCTTGTAGATTGTGTCTGAATGGCGCAGATGTATGTTTTTGAGTGTTTATTGGTGCAACTTTTGTTTTATTTGAAATGTTTTTGTGGGATATACTGTATATTGAAGGGTTGTTTTTATTCTTTTATTTAATTTATTTAGCTTTTTTGGTATTTTGTACTATATGAATGTAATTTCTGCAATAATTCAATCTTAGTGCTGTTATGCAGGAACTAAAAGAACCATAAACCTATTAAGAGTAAAATAAAAAATAAAACAACTGGATAACAAAAAAACCCCCCCAAAAACCTAATTACACATTTCCACCCCAGTTTTGTGCATGCGCCACTTTTACAAATTAGACCCCTGGTAAAAACCAGTTGAGTCGAGTCCAGTCCCGTCCACACTGTGATGATTTTTGCTTGCATTTTACCACCGACGTTTAACACCTCGTGACTAAACAAAGTGTGCCATCGTGAACATGCACATCAAAGTGCAAAACAGCAGTCATAAAAGCATCATTAAAAATGTCTCTGGCTTGTTTTTTGGATTTGGCTAAAAAATTGACCTTTTTTTATCATTATAAACTAGTCGAACAAATACATTGCTGCTTTGGATGGTTTTGGCAACAAGCAAGTGTCAGAAGTGTAAAGTTGTGCAGCGCCACCTTGTGGACCGGTGTATTTCTGTTTTTCATTAAGCTTATCTAACATCAGGCAGTGATTTTGCATGTTCACCACCAGTGAAAATCGCTTGGGTTTGAATGTCAAAAAATAAGAGCGGGAAAAATCATCCTGGTGTGCATCGATGCTGTATGATTGTTGTTCATGCTACTCTTACTGTGCTTTTCCTGTCATTTTTTGGAGTCTATATCAAAAGCCTATTTAATTGTCTGAAATTATTCTGAAACATCCTTGCTTTCTTGTACACATAAACACTCAAGAAACTGTAGTAAACTGTAGGGCAGTGAGAGAGTCAGTCTAGGCCACAGACCACATGACTAATGCATCACGTTTCTAAAAACTCAATGTATTTATACGCTGAAGGCTACAGTCCAAGGCAAAGAGCGAGAGAGGAAGGAGGTTAATAGGACAGGGGCAGCAGGACAGGCGAGTGGCTAGTGATTCCTGCCTCCATCTGCGTGTGAGTGTCTCAGAGAGCCAAAGACCGAGATAATGGCTTGTATACCAGAGAGCTTCACTGAAGCATAATGCTGTCGAATGGGCGACCCTTGACCCATACACAAGTTTACAGATGCATCTCAATGCACACCAAATCCACTGCTTTTAGATAAAAGTCTTAAAACCACTCATATTGTGAAGGGAATTAGTTACACACTTTTGAAGTTTCTTGCTTTGAATGTTTCCTGTGCAGAACAATGTGTGAAGGAACAATAGAACTCTTAGGCACTTTTCAGCTTTTCTGTACTGTAGCAGGTTGTAGATAGGGCTGGCAATATAGCTAAATCTCTTAACCATTGAAACATTTTTAACAGAAAAAAAGAAGCTTTACTATAAATCTATAAATCAATCAATCAATCAATATATATATATATATATATATATATATATATATATATATATATATATATATATATATATATATATATATATATATATGTATATATAACCTGACATGCTGTAAAAAGAAAATTGGATTTTTTTTAAGGTACTTTATGATATGTTGGCATATGGCAGCAATGTCCAACAGTGGATTCAACAAACATTTCAAATGTAGAACTTTGCTTATAATTAATCATTTTGTTGTTTGAAATGATTTAATTGGTGTTGCAGTATTATAAGCTTTAACATGGTCGGTACGTTTTCAAATGTTAGTGAACAATCCCTTTAAATAATGTAGCTTTATTCATTCATTTCCTTATTTATCAGGGGTTGCCACACCTTAATGAACTGCCAACTATTTCAGTATATGTTTTATGCAGCCGATGCCCTTCCAGTCGCATCCCAGTACTGCACTGTAAAACCCAATAAGTTAAGGCAACTCAAACCGTTTGAGGAAACCGATTGCAACAAACCATTTGAGTTAAACTAATCTATATGTGTACTTTGAACTTACTCCATTTAATTATTAATTATTTAATGAACTCATTACCTTCAACACTGAGTTCAAAACTCAAATGAGAAGAATTAACTTTCAGTCAATTTTGAGTTAACTACACTCATTTCAGTTGATAAAGTTGACTGTTGGGTTTTACAGTGGGAAACACCTACAGCTATACACACTCATTCCCACACATACACTACAGACAATTTATTTCATCCAGTTCACCTATAGTGCATGTCTTTGGACTTGTGGGGGAAACCGGAGCACCCGGAGAAAACCCATGCAAACACGGGGAGAACATGCAAACTCCACACAGAAAAGTCAGTTGGCCCAGTGGGGACTTGAACCAGCAACCTTATTGCTGTGAGGTGACGGTGCCAACCACTGAGCCACCGTGCCGCCCTTAATGTGGCTTTAGAACTGTAAAAATAAAAGTTACACCATGTATAATGAAGTATGCAAGTGAATCCCTTCTGTACTTTGTATTTAGTGAACAAAAACTTTAATGAAGTGAAATTTGATTAGCAGTATTGACCATCTACCGCTCAGTGAGTGATTCTAAATAAAAGCAACCCTAGCGAGGGTTCATAAAGTCTATTCATAGTGTTGCTCTGGTCATAAATTGCTCTTTGAAGCACTTTACTGCTCTCCAGGGTTAAATCGCCAATTGTCCTGGTAGATTTGTGTTTGTGTGCGTGAGCTAGAGAGAGATGAAACATGAGTAAAGGCCCTGGGAGAGCTAACACTGACTTACAACTTAGACAAGTGTGTGTGTGTGTGTGTGAGCGCGTGCGTACCGTTTAATATTTTACTACAAAATAGCTCCACTGAGAACAGTTCATAGTGAGGCTTAGAGACACAAAGAAAGAATAAATAATCTTACACACGGTAGTATATGCGTTTATTGGCCCAGAGCTCATGCAAACTCACACTCATACTGTATAATAGTATGCTTATAGAGAGATTCTGCTTTCCAGTTTTCGAACTATTATTCAGTGTACAGTACTGTATATGTGATATAATGTATACAGTACAGAATTAAGATTAGCTCAAGAGTGTTAGCCATAAACAAACAAACAAAAAATAGTTTAAATGAAACTGGGAACTTTAAACAAGTTTGTAATACATTTGTAGTTTTTTCAAGTTATGGCACTATATACAGTTGATGTTGAACCCCCCTGAATTATTAATCCCCCTGTTTATTTTTTCCCCCATTTTCTGTTTAACGGAGAGAACACATTTCTAAACATAATAGTTTTAATAACTCATTTCTAATAACTGATTTATAAAGTTTTTGGCATGATGACAGTAAATAATAATTGACTAGATATTTTTCAAGACACTTTAATACAGCTTTAAGTGACATTTAAAGGCGTAACTAGGTTAATTAGGTTAACTAGGCAGGATAGGGTAATTAGGCAAGTTACTGTATAACAATTGTTTGTTCTGTAGACTGTAGATAAGTTGGCGGCTCATTCCACTGTGGCGACCCCAGATTAATAAAGGGACTAAGCTGAAAAGACAATGAATTAATGAAGTATTCAAACACTCTGCCAATGGTTTATGTTCACTTAAATATGACTGTCTACATTGGTAAAAACTAGCCAGGTTGTTTTTTTTGTGCATATTTTTCTTTTTAACAAGTGGTGGACAGACAGTATTTTTAGTTCATTATGGTACATTCGTGAACAAGCTTAATTTTATCAGTTAACCTGTTTAATCCCTTCACAAATTGCACGGAACAATCAATTTGTGAATTGGATTGACATTTGTCAACAAGTCAACCACTCAAACGATCCATTCAGAGTGAGTCTCCAGTAAAGGATTCACGGATTCAAAGGATCTGTTCAGAGTTAGTCTCTGGTAAATGATTCACTGATTCAAATGATCTGTTCAGAGTTAGTCTCCAGTAAAAACAGCTTGTTGATTCAAATGCCCTGTTTAGAGATAGCCTCTGGTAAACAAGTAATCGATTCAAATGATCCGTTTAGAGTGAGTTTCAAGTAAATGATTCACTGATTTAAATGCCCTGTTGAGAGATAGCCTCCAGTAAACAAGTAATGGATTCAAATGATCCATTCAGAGTGAGTATCCAATAAATTATTCATTAATTAAAATGCCCTGTTTAGAGATAGCCTTTGGTAAACAAGTAATGGATTCAAATCATCCGTTCAGGCTGAGTCTCCTGTAAATGATTCACTGATTCAAATGCCCTGTTTAGAGATAGCCTCTGGTAAACAAGTAATGATTCCAAAGATCCATTCAGAGTGAATTTCCAGTAAATGATTCACTGATTCAAATGTACTGTGTAAATATAGCCCCCAGTAAACAAGTAATGGATTCAAGTGATCCATTCAGAGTGAATTTCCAGTTAATGATTCACTGATTCAAATGCCCTGTTTTAGAGATAGCCTCTGGTAAAAGAGTAATGGATTCAAATGATCCATTCAGAGTGAGTATCCAATAAATGATTCATTAATTCAAATGCCCTGTTTAGAGATAGCCTTTGGTAAACAAGTAATGGATTCAAATCATCCGTTCAGGCTGAGTCTCCAGTAAATGATTCACTGATTCGAAATACCCTGTTTAGAGATAGCCTCTGGTAAACAAGTAATGATTCAAAAGATCCATTCAGAGTGAATTTCCAGTAAATGATTCACTGATTCAAATGCGCTGTGTATAGATAGCCCCCAGTAAACAAGTAATGGATACAAGAGATCCATTCAGAGTGAATTTCCAGTAACTAATCCACTGATTCAAATTCCCTGTTTTAGAGAGAGCCTCTGGTAAACAAGTAATGGATTCAAATGATCCATTCAGAATGAGTATCCAGTAAACAATTTACCAATTTTACAAACTGTTCTAAATAAAGATTCAGCATATGAATGTGGTTATATCATCATGAATTATCTGTGTGGTTATTAGAGTATGAGAAAATTTAAATTTATCAACAAGTACTTTTATTAAGTAAGTTAATAAGCTTTATAAGTTAATAAGTTAATAAGCTTTTAACCAAGCTTTTTTGTACTTCGACTCAAAAGAAGACGTCATACTTCTACTGGAGTGTTATGGTAGCTGTACTTTTATTTAAGTGCCTGATTTGTTTACTTCATCCACCATTACTTTTACCCATATAGCTGAAGCCCAAAGTAGATGCCACTTTTCTGTGTTTGCAGAAAGATGCTTTTGAAGCAGCATTTCAGTCTCAGCTCAATACCTTTTTTATTTGATTGTACATTTTTTAGTATTGAGCACATCCACCAGAATATAACAACAGTCACAATCAGTGATCTGTCAGATTTGGGTGTTATGTAGGAAGGGGTGACATTGCACTGCTTTAAAGTCAAGATTCAGAATGTGCAGAGCCTTTTCATAAATCAAAAACAAAACTTCTGAGTCCGCTTTGAGAACAAGAGAGCCCCATAATGATTCAGAAGCCCTTAAAAAAACATTGTGTATGGGGAGGACCTGCATTGAACATCCTATCATCAAGTGCGTAGGATATATTTTCAGCCTGTTTCATTGTTAGCATGGAATTGTGGGAATATAATTAGCATTTGTGTCCAGGGGGTTTGCGTGCTGATTTATTCTTAGGCCGTGGATGTGCAGGAGTGTGAAAGTCCCTGTAGATGCGCGGCCGCAGATGTGTCTTCAGAATTGAAGCTGCTGAGGGTCCTGCGAGTCTTATTTGTGTGCATGTGTGTGTTTGCTTAGGGGCTAGATGTGAACACAGGTGTGTCTTTTTTTAATCCCACTCTTTTTTTTAAGGGTAGAGAAAGAAATACCTCTGGGCTTTCTTCTAGTACCACTTCACTTCCTAACAGCGCAAATACGCAGATGATTTTAGCTGCAAA
>NW_026613670.1:20000-37234 GCF_903798145.1 Danio aesculapii | reverse complement strand
TCAGCTTGCTTGTGTTCTCATTGTTCGTCATGCTGTGTTTGTGCAGTGTAAAGGGGAAATAAAGAGGTGATTTACCTCTTCCAAACAGAATTCGGATGGTTGGATGATTTTCTGACATGTCAGGAATTTTTCTGCATGAAAACAGAAACCGACACACTCTTCTGGGTTCACGTGGGTGCAATATTAAAGGATAAACTTTATTCCAGAATGCACAAGAAGAATGAAAACTGTGATATTGTCTTCAGATACAGTTGAAGTCAGAATTATTTTCTTATTTTTCCCCTGTTTATTTTTTCCCCCAATTTCTGTTTAACGGAGAGAAGATTTTTTTTCAACACATTTCTAAACATAATAGTTTTAATAACTCATTTCTAATAACTGATTTATTTTATCTTTGCCATGATGACAGTAAATAATATTTGACAAGATATTTTTCAAGACACTTCTATACAGCTTAAAGTGACATTTAAAGGCTTAACTAGGTTAATAAGTTTAACCAGGCATGTTAGGGTAATTAGGCAAGTTATTGTATAATGATGGTTTGTTCTGTAGACTATCAAAAAAAATTAGCTTAAAGGGGCTAATAATTTGGACCTTAAAAAGGTTCATAAAAAAAATAAAACTGCTTGTATTCTAGCCGAAATAAAACAAATAAGACTTTTTCCAGAAGAAAAAATATTATGAGACATACTGTGAAAATTTCCTTGCTCTGTTAAAAATAATTTGGGAAATATTTTAAAAATAAAAAAATTCAAAGGGGGGCTAATATTTCTGACTTCAACTGTATTTGCAAGATATAGACCTTTCGTTCATTTTCCTTTGGCTTCTTTCTTATTTATCATGGGTTGCCGCAGTGGAATGAACCGCCAAGATATAGACCTGATTTGAAAAACAAACAAACTAAAAGTTATTTCTTTCTTCTTTCCATCTGAGCTTTACACCCATTAGATGGCATAAATGCTTCATGTGCATTAAAAATGTTTTCACCTGAAAAAAAAATTCTTTGGGAGTTGAATTATATTAACTTGTGCTGTAGATGCAGTTGAGGCAAATTTTGCGCAATCACAGCAACCGTGACATGCATTCTGTTTCATTTGAGGTGCTCTGCAGAAATTTGCCTCTGTTCTGTTCTGTGCATTTGCATTGATATTTTATACAATCTACTTGTTCGAAAACATTTTATGAGCTCTTCATAAGTTCTCATTTGATAAAAAAAATACTGTCTTATACACGTGTCATAAAACGTATGTATATAAAGTAAACCTTATTTATTTATATATACAGGGGTTGGACAATGAAACTGGACCGCCTGGTTTTAGACCACAATAATTCATTAGTATGGTTGCAGCCAATACAGCATTAATTTGTGACAATGGCCAGAGAGATTTTGAGAAATGCTGGTGGAGGAAAACGTTTTCTGACTCACTCCTCCAAAACACTTCAAAGTGCCTCAATAATATTTAGATCTGGTAAATGTGCAGGCCGTGAGAGATGTCCAACTTCACTTTCATGTTCATCAGACTACTCTGTCACCTGCCTTTCTGCATTATCATTCTAATATACATGGCATCGCCTCCAGGATACAATGTTTGAACCATTGGGTGCTCATGGTCCTCCAGAATGGTTTGGTAGTCCTGATGTGCCAATCTAGCACAAATATTGGGCCTAGGGAATGCCATGATATTGCAGCTCAAACCATCACTGATCCACCCCCATGCTTCACTCTGGTCAACTGTCTGCATGGTACGCTTCTTTGGGGCTTCTCCACACCATAACTCTCCCAGATGTGGGAACAAACAATACATGTTTTGCATTGTCCACAGCCCAAGATTTTTGCTTCTGGCACAATATAAACTGTCATTTTTTTATATTTTAAGTTAGGTCTTAAAAATTGCCAAGTCAGCTTCAAGTGAACTAGGAATGTATCTTTAAAATGTTGAAATGTTAAAATTAAAATGTTCAGTAACTGTAGTGTACTGTATGTGCTGCTTACTGTATGTACACTTATGGATACCAGCTGTTTAACTGTTATCTCTTACTTTTTTATATTTATCTACCCTTCTCCTACTTTAACAAAGAAAAAAAAAGAGTTTTTTCATCTGTAATATATAGTGAGAGTCAAACATGACCTTGTATGTGATTGTGCTGTCACACGTCTTTCAGGACTCTAAATGTGCCTTTTCTGTGTTTCTCTTGACTCATCTCTGAGTGAAGAGTTACTAGTTCATGCTTCAATACATGAGGTGAACATGAATAGCACATAGAAATATTTGGTGAGGTTCTGGGTGATTTATGCTACTGTATATAGTACATTCTTTTCATACAAAGAAACAGGAAGAATTTATAAGTGACATGTCAGTACTTGAATTCATCTCAACTGACAGAAATCTTGTGCTTTTAAGTGTGTATTTTTATTTGGGCACTTAATGTATGTCAAATGTCTTCTTACTAGTAATAGACCTTTTCATTAAGAAGCATTAGCAGCTTTTTTCTGTATAGAAATTCACACTAATTGGGAAAGACATGAATGTCTTTTAGATTCATCAGGCGACTATAAATACCACAATCTGACTAATCATATAAATCTAGCCAGCGCCATAGAGACAACATTTCTGTTTGCCTGTTGATCAGAGCTTCTGAAAGTGTCAGGGCTTTTAATTAGAGTCTTTTTGAAGCCTCATTGTTACGCCGGTCCCTTTGTGCTTTTCTGACAGAAATGTGGAGGAAAATCAGACTGATTGCACAGGTGCGCTCTCATTTCCGTCCGTCGACTCCTTCCAAATCGTTGTTTTGGACTTTTACACGGCTAATATTCTCTGTCTCATTAATTAAATGGCTGCTTATACTGTAGCCTCATTAGCAATGATAGCACACGTAGCAGTGGGATGGTCCTCGCTCTGGTTTAATCTGGGCTTTATTTAGGCCTTTCAGCCCTCCTTTCTGGTTCTTCTCAAACCAGTACACTCTTTCTATGACGCCTACCTTTGAATTTAATGATTCTGGATTCTCTTTGCCTTTCTTTTTTGCCCTCTTTCTGTCCATCAGCAGACGTTCTGTGCTGCTCGTGTGATTCACTAGCAGTCTGATTAGATGAGCTTGTGTCCTATTATCGGGTACATGCAAAGGCCAATTTCTTCATGCCTGTCATTGGATCATACGCTGTTTTACAGTACCAAAAAGGACTCGTACTCAAGACGCCATCACACTTTTTTCGCTTTACATCATCTGTACTGAATCACACACTGTTCTTCGCTCTCAGGATTAATTAACAGTTGAAGTGTTGATGATATTTACCTGGGCAGAAAAGGCATTCACAGCAAGAAAAGAATCTTATTTGCACTTAAAGAGTGTTGGAGAGTGATGGAGACAGAAGATTTGAAAGAACAGGCATTTGTTTATTATTATAAGGATTATTTTAAGACTTGTCTGTGTGTGCACATTTCTAGAGTATTATTATCTTGTGTATGGTGTTTTGTTCTCATTCCTTTGTCAATAGGTGTCTTTAAGGTGCTTTAGGTGTATGTATTTTAAATATAGTTCAATACATTTACTCACTCTCATCTTATATGTGTACAGTATGTACAAGTATGCACTAGATAGGAGTGTGCAAATATACTGTGGGTACGGAAAGTGTTCAGACCCCCTTAAATTTTTTACTCTTTATTATATTGCAGCCAATTTCTAAAATCATTAAGTAATTTTTTTCCTCATTAATGTACACAGAGCACTCCATATTGACAGAAAAACACAGAATCGTTGACATTTTTGCAGATTTATTAAAAAAAGAAAAACTGATATATGACATGATCCTAAGTATTCAGATCCTTTACTGTGACACTCATATATTTAACTATGTGCTGTCCAATTCTTATGATCATCCTTGAGATGGTTCTACACCTTCATTTGACTCCAGCTGTGTTTCATTATACCGATTGGAATTGAATAGGAAAACCACACATCTGTCTATATACGACCTCCCTGCTGAAAAAAAAACAGCTTAAACCAGCCAAGGCTAGTTGGCTGTTTTTTATCTGGTTGATGAGCCTGGTTTTAAAGGGGTTCTGACCATTCCAGGCTGGTTTCCAGCCATTTCTAGCCTGGTCTTAGTTTTTCAGGCTGGGAGATGACCAGCTAAAACCAGCTTGACCAGCCTAGCCAGCCAACCAGTCTGATCAAGCTGGTTTTAGCTGGTCATTTTCCAGTCTGGGTGACAAGGTGGCGCAGTGGGTAGCACTGTCACCTCACAGCAAGAAGGTCGCTGGTTTGAGCCCTGGCTGGGTCAGTTGGCATTTCTGTGTGGAGTTTATGTTTTCCCTGTGTTGGCGTGGCTTTCCTTCGGGTGCTCTGGTTTCCCCCACAAGTCCAAAGACATGCGCTATAGGTGAATTGAATAAACTAAATTGTCCGTAGTGTATTGTATGTGTGTGAATGCAGTAGTGTATGGGTGTTTCCCAGTGCTGGATTGTGGCTAGAAGTGCATCTGCTGCGTAATGACATATGCTGGATAAGTTGGTGATTCATTCTACTGTGGCAAACTTGGATTAATAAAGGCACTAAGCTAAAAAAAAGAAAATGAATGAGTGAATGAATCTTCTACCCTGACCAGCTAAGACCAGACTGGGAATGTCCAAAACTTCTCTAAAACCACGCTGGTCGACCAGCTAAAACCTGCCAACCAGGGCTTTCCATACCCACTATATGTTAAAAGCCATTTAGGAACATCTAATATATTATGTTATTCTCAGATTCTCTGTATTTAGTAGATTTATTGGGTATGGTTATGAGTAATATTAATATTGGTAATATTAGCTTTGTTTAGAGATTTTGTTTAACAGGTTTATTTTTTTTTGTAAATGAAAATCTAGATTTTTTTTTTCCCATTAAATATTGATTTCCTAGCACTATTTAACACAAGTTAAAACATTGCTATAGTTTTTTTTTAAGTGCCATCAAAGATGCCTAAAAATTGTACTGGAATCAAAGTTTAGTGTAATCAAACAATAGAGTAAAGCTATGCACTGCATTTTTCACACAATTTAATTGCTCAAACTTTGTCATTATATACTTGTCTCATCCTGATAAAACCAATAATTGATAGTGTTTTATCTGTTCATATTTATTTGACACTGTAGAAATAATGCTAATTAGACCATCATTGTTTGAAAAAAAGTTAGATTTTATTCTAGTATTTTGTTACATTGACAAATGAACAGTATTCAGGTATATGGATCAACTTTAATTTCTGAGTGAACTGTAGTTTTCGTGTGTCTTTGTAAATCAATGATTACAGATTCAGTCATCAGCAAAGCCTCTCATCAAATGTCTGTATCTGCCTTAGAAGTACAATGGTGTTTAATTTTTGGCTCAGAGATCAGCTCTTAAAGACTTTATTAGGTGGTTGACTGAGACACAAAAGTGGTTATCCTAAAGGGAACACTTAGTGGCTCAGAAAGAAAAATCCTTTATTGGGCCACATTCAAATCTTTTTTGTCTTATTGATTACTAAAGTATATTGTATATCCAGTTATTGGAATGATCTGTGGATATATAGGATTTTATGTTTGCATGATGAATTTGCATAATTCCAGTCAATTGAGTGTCCTTAAAGAGTTACAGCATTTAAAAATTTGGAATTAATCATATATTGTGCACACAGAAACTCAAAAATCTTAATGATAACCTGTCAAAATAAAAGTCAGTGATAAATATATAACCTTCGTATAGTTTAATGCACTTTCTAAAGTAGTAGTAAGATAGTAGTGGTAAGGAGGTAAATAAATAAATTATTACAAAGTAGGCACACTTATTTTAAAGGTGACCTATTATGGCCCTTTTTCCCCTCAATAAGTAAGTTTCCGATGTCCTTAGAGAATGTGAAGTAGGGCTGAACAATATATTATTTGAGCAACAATATCACAATGTATGTATCCGTAATAGTCACATCGCAGTATTAGATTATTATTTTTTAAAAATTAAAGGATAAAGATATTATTGAATAAAATTATTTATACAATGGTATTATTTTTATGATTGATGGTTCAATTTCCATATTTGAATACTGTTAGACTTTTATTTTTGCTCTGTCGTGTTTATATGTGCTTGTAATTATTATATTTTTATGCAGATCCATCGCATAGAAAAAGACTTGAGCATGCCAGTCGATCTAAATTAATAAAATCTATTCAAACATCTGGTAAGACTATATTCATATCGCAATATGTATCGCAGCAAAACAAAATATCTCAATGTCAAAGTTTTCCAATTTCGGGCAGCCCTAATGTGAAGTTTCAGCTTAAAATTTAACACAAATAATGTTTTAGAATTCTTTGAAACTGCTTGTTTTATGCTGTGTTCACACCAGACGTGGAACGCGCAAATAAAGCGTGCTATTTATGCATAAATAGACACGTGAACATTCATTCGCACGTCAAATCTGCTTCATTCGCACATCAAATTCACGTCATGGGCAGGGCTTCTGTCTGCCCGGTGCTTCATACTACTACTCTAACTTTATTTCTAAATGGCTAACATAGATTTTATTGAGAGAATAGCTGTTTTTATGTGCTTTATAAAGGCGTCATCTGTGCCGCAGGATGTCTATTTGTGTCTTTGCATTGACTTAACATGTAAATCACTCACATTTGACGCTTAGTCCATGTCTGGTGTGAACGCAGCATTAGGCTTTTCAAACCAAATTGTGAAGTTTTAGTAACTGTCGCTTTAAATTTAAATGAGATTGAGCTCTTTTCAAAAGAGGGTGGAGCTACAAATGCCTGTGCATCATCATAGCAGCAGATTCAAATCAGCACTATTGGAAATGTAATTGGGTAAAGTGTTTACATTCAGTTAATGTAAGCTTCTTTATTTTCATTAATTAGACAAACATCTAATTTCTTTAATCTAATTTAACAATTAAAATAGGGAAAAGGAGGAATTTGTATTAAAATAGTTTGATCTAAAAGTGGTTAGGAAATAAAACATTAATTTAAGAGATTGTATGATTGGCTTTGATTCTTTATTTGCTGCTTCCTGATCCTGACTCATACAAAACTAAATTAGCATTACACGGTCATGGTAATGTAGTCATTGTTGTACCATCACAATATACAAACATTCTTCCATGTTCAGCTCATGCAGCATTGGCTTTTAATGGTTATTTTGGTAAAAAAAAAAAAAAAAACATAGCAGAGTATCTCTGGATGATGGCAGGAATCAAGCAGTTTGGGCCGTAATTAGCATCAGTGTGCCAGTAGAGCGGATGGGATGTGAATGGGTCTTCATGCATGAAATTAGCCAGTGTTAGCAGCCCCTGTCATCAGGCGGCATTAAACATTAGCCTCAGTGGTGGCAGTCCTCCTCATCAGGAAACACATGACATTAGCCTTAGCGCTAACTGCCAAACTCATTAGAACCTTCGAGATGAGTAGCCACTGCTACTGCTTGAAGCTCATGGTTAAACAATAGACACTGACCTCACATGTCACAGCTGTTTTTAAGATTGCTGTCTCTTCTGATAAGACTGAAAGTTTGAAAGATTAATACCCGAGGAGCTGGCTAGGGGAGTCCAGTCTATTTGGACTTACAGTAATAGAGGAACACAGTTGGTAAAGATGTTAACAGTACACTTATTTGATAACAAATATAATCAGAGTTTTACATATAAATATATATTATATAAAATCAGAATGGGGAAGAAAGGTGATTTAAGTGACTTTAAAAGTGGCATGGTTTGAGTATTTCAGAAACTGCTGATCTACTGGGATTTTCACGCACAACCATCTCCAGGGTTTACAGAGAATGGTACAAAAGAGATATCCAGTACTCACAATATCCAGTGAGCAGCAGTTTTGTGGTGGCATATGCCTTGTTGATGTCAGAGGTCAGAGGAGAATGGCCAGACTGGTTCGAGCTGATAGAAAGGCAACAGTAACTCAAATAACCACTCGTTACAACCGAGGTATGCAGAGGAGCATCCCAAAACGCACAACACGTCCGACCTTGAGGCAGATGAGCTACAGCAGCAGAAGACCACACCGGGTGTCACTCCTGTCAGCTAAGAACAGAAAAACTGAGGCTACAATTTGCACAGGCTCACTAAAATTGGACAATAGAACATTAGAAAAACGTTGCCTGGTCTGATGAGTCTCGCTTTCTGCTACGACATCCGGATGGTAGGGTCAGGATTTGGGTTAGGGTTATCTTCTGATGGCTACTTCTAGCAGAATAAGGCACCATGTCATAAAGTGTGAATCATCGCAGACTGGTTTCTTAAATATTAAAATGAGTTCACTGTACTCAAATGGCCTCCACAGTCACCAGTTCTCAATCCAATAGAGCACCATTGGGATGTGGAGGAATGGGAGATTCGCATCATGGATGTGCTGCTTACAAATCTGCAGCAACTGCATGATGCTATCATGTCAATATGGACCAAAATCTCTGAGGAATATTTCCAGTACCGTGTTGAATCTATGCCATGAAGGATTAAGGCAGTTCTGAAGGTAAAAGGGGGTCCACCCTGGTACTAGTAAGGGGTATCTAATAAAGTGGCTGGTGAGTGTATGTTCGAGATGGGCGATTAAAAATAATATTTTTATAATTTTTTTTTATATAAAGCTGGTCTTAGTAAACCTAAAAGCAAATCAGAATTGTAAATCAAAATTAATTTAATTGTAGTGCTGTGCCTGGTGTGAGATAATAGTGAGATAATAGTGCTGTGCCTGGTGTTTTATGACAGGAAGAGTGTGTCCTATGGGTGGTTTGTCAAGCCCACTCATGCATCCTACAGTTATGTGATGAATTGCGTGTAATCATTACTAAAAAGATAGATGTTTAATCTTGTTTTGAACTGAGAGAGTGTGTCCAAGCCTCCAACTTTATCAGGAAGGCTATTCTAGAGTTTAAAAGCCATATTTCAGAAGACTCGACCTCCTTTAGTGGACTTCGCTATTATGGGTACTTCTGCTTCTGTATGATGATTCCGCAGTCTTGTGATTGTTACTCATGCCAAACCAGTTAAACCTTCTGTTTATAATGCATTGCTATGGGGGTTTGCTATGGGTTTCTTCTTCATGTGTATTTGGAGTTTCTGCACAAGAGCACCCTCTGTCTGTCTGGATCTTTAAATATACAGAAATTTAATTATAGAGTATTTCTATACATCAAAACAATGCATCAGAGCCTTATTTTTGTGTCAAATTAAATGCTGTTCACACTGGTTGTTAGTCTATGGAAATCGTAATATGCATGCACACAATGCCTTTAAGCTACACTAGAGGCACTTTATTATATAGCTTGTTTTTAACAAAAACTATAACCATTTAGAGTTTGAATCTGTAAAACCTTCTTAAGAGACCTCGACTGCATAGCTGTTTGGTGAGTGTTTTGCAATCTGTCCTCACCCTGCCGTCATTACTAGTAAATGCAGATAGCATTAGACCCACTTAAATGCCCAGACCCGGCGGCTGTTTGCTAATCACTAATGGCAAAATACACATTGCCCGGCCAATAAGTATCATTTAATGCACAGGAGAGCCAATAGCTGCAGTAAAAACCACACTATTGATTATTGATCAGCCCATGCACGTCCTCACAGACTCACACTGCCTGTGGCACACATTAGCTATGCCCTAAATTTATTAATCTCAGGGTCAGTACATTTCTGTCCGTGATGGTTTGAAAAGCAGCAGGTGGAAGCTGCGCTGAACATGGAGAGCTGTGCTGGAAATAACACTAATGTGTTTTTAGCCAGTTAACAAGGTCAATTGACCCCTTCGGTAGTGAGTCCAAGTCGTAGAGCCTGTGTGTGTGTGACACAAGCAAAGATAAGCTGATGATTTGCATATGAGTGGACAAATCCAGGCCAAAGCTAAAGTGGGGTGAAGTGGATGCACATCCTTTAAATCCATTCAGCGTGACATTTAAAAGAGTTGTTAATGGCTGAATTTTGACGTAAACATCCTATTGTACCCAGTTTATTTCTGTTGGTTTTAAATTGTGTTTTTTTTCATGCTGGCCTCGAGTTTGACATTTATGTGGCCGTCATTTAGATAATGCTCTATGAAACTATTGCAACTATGAAACAATGTAATACTTGAGTGTGAAATGCTTTTGTCTGCTGAATCATCATGATCCGACCGTGAACTTATTGTAAACACAAGGTTAGATTGTGCACACACATAAAGACACACACACACATGTAAACCCTTCTGTTCTACTACTTCTCTCACGCTATGATTGTGTATGTGTGTGTGTGTGTGTTTGCGGGCAGTTAACGGTCTACAGTATTTTCATTGGTCTTGTAATAGTACTGAAAAGTATTACCCATTATTTAGTGTTCAGTAGGGGTGGCTGGTACTGTATAACCATAATTCTTTTTCTTGGTATAAGTAATTTTATTTCAAAGTAACAATGTATTTCACTATGTAATTATTTTAATGGGTAGTTATTCCAGAAAATCAGCTAAAGGGGTATTATTAACTTAAATACTTCACCTTTTTTCTTTTCTTTGGACCATGTTAAATAAAGTAGGCATGCACAAAATTGGATTTTTGTTGATATTTTCAAACCTTTTTTTTTTGAGCTGATGCCGATATATTTTTTTGCTTGTGTGTTTTTGAGAAGTGTTAAAATTACAGGGGTGGCCAAGTGAACCATGCCTGAGCCCGATACAGAACACTCACACCTCTCAAACGATCCGGGAAACGGGCCTGGGCACAGCTCAGATAGCATAGTGTGAGTGCGCCCTAAAAAAGAAAAATTTCACTATGACCAGTGTCTTGCTCACGTTCATGCGGACTGCATGTTAGCCACGTCCCCTTATTTAAATGTCACAGTATACATGGAATAAATTTTCTGTGAAAACTTATGTCCAGTGTGTTAAAATGTGAATACTGTACAGCAGACAAAAATACAGACATATATACTGTTTGTAAAATAAAAGTTTATTTTCATAAATAATGTTGTAAAAGATATTCAAAAGCGGTGACATTCTGCATTATACTGTAAATTCTGTTTTTGCTGTATCACTAGATTCAGCGGTTATGTTTGGATTTTCCACATCACTGAAACCATAGAGCCAGAAATAGCCAGTGGGGTCCAAATAAAAATGTCTGAATTGTAAATGAAAATCTCACTGCACAAACATGGAAAGACCCCTTTGTTAGATCTTGCCGATGATGCTAAAAAAATATTTAATATTTTTCAGTAGATTCATGATTCCCATTCTCAAAAAAAGATTCAGTTTTGAATCCAATCATAATATTACAACATTTCATTTAAATTAGTTTTTATTGTTGTAAATATCCAGGTATGCTTGGTATCTGTTCAGTAGTTCATTTCAGGCATTCATGAAACTGAGCTTGTGTTGCTTGAAGCAGTCTTTGCAAGTTTGTTTTGAGCCTTAGTTTTTTTTACTTTTCCAGGAGCATCTGTCTTGTAGAAATGTGTGCATTATTTAAAAATCAGTTCAGGGTAAGAAAGAGGTCCTCAAAAAGTTTGAGAAACCAGCTTGCTTGTGTTTGGGAATTGTAAAGCGCTCTGTACTGGACAGAGCAGACGTATGTGAGATGTGAACGGTGTGATCGGCTGCTGCTGTTCTGATGGACTGTGTTGAAATACGTTGATCTGCGGCTTGATGAATCGTAATTTGTTTGCCCCTGGGGTGAGTGTTGAGCCTGACGTGTTTGTGTAGTTAAAAATGCCTCAGCTGTGGTAGAAGAGGCCGCATATCTAATGTGATTGAGTCTGACACACTTCTCCCTCTTTCTCTCCCCCCCACACACACTCTCCTTTCCTCGCAGCTCTTCTGCTCCCTCCAGACTAACTTTAAAATATGTTAACATTCATTAGCACTTTGAGTGTCATGAATAGTGAACAATATTTTCATTTATTTGTCTGTTTATCCATCACTCCTTCTCTCATTCAAAATTCTGTTCTCTCCATATTACCCCCGAAACATTTATTTATTTATTTATTTATTTATTTATTTATTTATTTATTTATTTATTTATTTATTTATTTTTATTTATTTTTATTTATTCTTTTAGGTTTTATTTTTTGATTAAACTTTTAAGATTGAATTAAACTCTTCAGTTGTTTGTGTTGTTAATTTTAAATACTAAAGTTAGATTAAACTGTTCAATTGTCAAAAAAAAACTAAATTCATCAAAAAATAATATTAATAATAAAACTTTACATTTATATAGCGATTTTTCTGGATGCTCTAAGCGCTTTACACATTTTTTTGGGGAATCTCCTCATCCACCACCAGTGTGCAGCATCTACCTGGATGACTCGACGGCAGTCATATTGCGCCAGACCACACACCAGCTGATTGGTGAAGAGGAGACAGAGTGATGAAGCCAATTATGATGGGGATGGTTAGGAGGACAGATGCCAGTGGGCATATTTGGCATTGATTGGGATGATCAATACACTTGATCATCCCAGTTAATCTAAATAAATAAAATCTTTCCAAATAGAGCTATACAAATTATCTGATGAGATCATATTCATATTGCAATATGTATCGCAGCAAAACAAAATATCACAATGTCAGATTTTTCCAATTTCATGCAGAATTACCACAAATAATGTTTTAGAACTCTTTGAAACTACCCTTTATAGGCTTTTACGTCCAAATTGTGTCATTTTTGGTGACTGTCGCTTTAAATTCAAATGAGATTGCGCACTTTTCAAAAGAGCTACAAATGCCTGCGCACCATCATCATTCAAATCAGCACTAATGTAACTGTAATTACATTTTTTTTTTACATTCAGCTAATGTAAGCTTCATTGTTTTTTTTTTAAACAAAAATCTAATTTCTTAAATCTAATGTAACAACTAAAATATAACAAGGTTTTGTACCAAACCAGACAATATGACTTATACAATATTTATATTTTAGACAATATATAAACTATTAAAATGTTAACAAAAGTCTTTTTTTTCCTCTGATTTTTAATGCTAAACATTGTTGGATAAAAGATCAAGGTCCCATAATGCAATTCAAATCATAAATAAATGAGAACAAATAATAAAAAAAAAACATAAACAACAAAACATGGAAAACTGCTAATTTACGGATATGTTTACAGTGCATTGTTCCATCTGTAATTCTATCTATTATTCTGTCTTATCATTCTGTATGATTTTGAACTTAATTGCATTTATGGCAGAGTTCATTAAAACAGTTTAAAACAGGTGAAGTCAAACATCAATAGCAGTCTGTTTGTATACACACACCATATGCATGCTTTATAGATAATTTAGCAAGACGTTCTTATTTATTCTTCTTGTATCTGAACATCTGTCTGAACATGTGCTTATGGCATGTTGCCTCATTTTCAAATAATTTATTACGTTTCTTTTATCTTCATAACATTGCTCTAAACTAGGTTGTTTCTAATTTGAATCTCCTTTTGTGCAACCCAATTCAAAATATGACTTCTAAAATGGTAGATACAGTTGAATTATTCGCTCGCCTGTAAAAATTGCACTTTAAACTGAATGCTATCTTGAAAAAAATATCTAGTAAAATATTATGTACTGTCATCATGGCAAAGATAAAATAAATAAGTTATTAGAAATGAGTTATTAAAACTATTAAGTTAAGAAATGTGTTCAGTTTAGAAAAATCGTCTCTCCGTTAAACAGAAATTGGGGGAAAATATTTAAAGCGGGACTAATATTTCATGAGGGCTAATAATTCTGACTTCAATTGTAGGTGCAGGTTTTAATATCAGTGCAAAACAAGCAATTTGTAGTGAATTTGTTCAGCTAAAATCTAAACTGTTCAGCAAATGGTTATTAGTGCTGTGTGGTCTGTTTGGGAGCTGATCAACGGTGGTGTGCTGTGGTCTAATGTGTTCACTACGCTTGTGGTTTGGCTTGCACTGCCGATGACAGGCCAGGGATCAAGATCTTTTTTCATTCTTTTTTCATTAAAAGTGCTGGCCTCAAAGTAACTCTGAGTTTAATCGATACCCATTTACCCAACGTGAGGGCTTTGTGTTCCCAGGGAGGAATATGGGCGAATGTTGTCCCTTTAGGGGAATTATGGGAAAATTAACGTTCTCTATTTCTCTGTATACACCAGTGTAAATCACCCCCACTAAACACACTCATGCACACACAAACATTTCTGGATGGGGCATGATATGCAATTAAAAGTCCTCTTTTGTTTTTTTTTATAAAATTGATGATCAAACGGAAATAAACATGCTTGATTTATAGGAACTTTAGTGAGTTTTGTTTTATATTGCAGACAGTGTGACAGTAATTACTGTTTTTTTTTGTGGAATTTTCACTTGAAATGACTAGATTTTCACAATTTACACTGCTAGGCAGATGCCTTGCTTTCATTAGAGTTGCACATATTTTCAGTCCACATAATCACTGTTTTAAAAGGTCTTTGTGATATGGAATGAGAACATTTGGTTTAATCAGTGAAGAAATTAAATGAAATTGGAAAAATAGAAAATGTAATTAATTTTCTTTCAATTAAAGGAATAGTTCAACCAAAATTAAACTTCTGCCATCATTTACCCTCCTATGAGTTGCTCCAAGCAAGTTTGAGTTCTGTTTGACCGTTCTGTTGAACACAAAAGCAGATATTTTGAGGAATGTTGGAAACTTGTAACCACTGACTTCCATTCATTTATTCATTCATTTTATTTTTCGGCTTAGTTCCTTTATTAATCTAGGGTTGCCACAACGGAATAAACCACCAACTTATCCAGCATATGTTTTACGCAGCGGATGCCCTTCCAGCTGCAACCCATCACTGGGAAACATCCATACACACTCATTCACACACATACACTACCAATTCGCCTTTACCACATGTCTTTGGACTTGTGGGGGAAACCGGAGCACCCGGAGGAAACCCACACAAACACGGGGAGAACATGCAAACTCCACACAGAATTGCCAAATGACCCAGCCGGGGCTTGAATAAGCGACCTTCTTGCTGGGAAGCTATTGTGCTACCCACTGCTCTAACTTGAGTTGTTTTTTTCCTCTGTTGAACACAGAACTGCCTTTATACTGCATGGTTCAGATGACCCAATTCCATTTTTTTTTTTACTCCCATGTGATGGATCAGATATGACCCATGTATGTGTAAGCAGGATAAAAATCACATGGATTCTGATTTACTCAAATCAGATTCAGGTCTTGTTCATATGTGGAAATGTATCCAATATAAATCGGTTCCGTGCCTTCATGTCTGCAGTGTGAGCAAGTAGATCGGATGTTCACCTGTGAGTTGCGCCTCATTAAAAACCATAGCGAATAAAAGGTTGGGTATTGTTTGGGGTTATTTCAATACCGGTGCTAAAACGATTCCTTTAAAACGGTACCGGTGCCAAAACGGTGCCTGAACCGATACTTTTTAGACACAAAATTATGTGACAAAAAAAAAATATTTTAATCATTATAATTGAACAATATAAATATATATTTATAATAAGTTTAAAGTAAACATCAATTCATATATTATATTTTTTAGTTGCATTAATATATTTCTTTTGATCATCTGTTTGTTAGCATGAATGCAAGATTTGCATTATGCTATTTACATTACATTAGCTTACTACTAACCTGTGGAAAGGCTGTCATCAAAATCAGAGAACACCTTTTTTTCTGGGTTTGGGACTTGTGACTATTTTTACATGGACATCAGTGATCTAATGATTTGATTTAATCTGAATAAGACAATAATATGATTCAGGTGTTTACATGAGTTGCTTTTTGAATGTTACATTCATGATTCCCAGTTACATGTTATAGCACATAGATCCATTAACGTCATTGCGCCACCAGCAGTCTCCTCTGCAGTTTGTGTCTGTGGTACTATAAGATAATCAAAAATCACTGCTTACGTGGTAGACTCTTGATAAGAGTATTGTCTTAATCATATTAAAATCAGAGTATTGGTGTCCATGTAAACGTACTCCCTAAAAGTGCCAGTTGATGTCACAAGCTGTCAAAGACAGTCCACTCCTCACTTTTAAGTTGATTCCATGAGCCCTCAATTTTCATAAGTTTGATGTTTCCCCCCTTACACACGCAATTTTGCATCTGCTGCATGTTGGTGTGTCAGAATCCTTGCTTGTACAATATCGCCATACTTTAGAATGCTTAGTTTAAGCAAATTGGATGAATGCGATCGTGTGTTGATGAAGGGAGTCGCTCACCGCATGTGCAGTAATGCACACTTTGCCTTCTATAAGCAACAAGAACAAACGCATGACATCGCTGACGGTGTCTGTATCCCTCAAAGTTGTTTAGAATTAAATATTTAGAGATGGTGTGACAAAACGCGTACTTATGTGTGCCTATGATGTACCCCTTGATGCGTCTTGAGGGCGTCACACACCGGATGCGCCGCTCAGAGCCACGACACGAAGCGCACATCACAGTTGAAAGTATCGCCGCTTCTGGTGTGCGACCTGTTTTACGTTCTTGTCGCAGCACCAGTGGCACTGGAATTAGGCACCGAAATTCATATGCTGATTCGGTCTGGTGCATACCGGTTACAAAGGTCCCGGTGCCATGGCACAGAGTTTCAGTACCCAACCCTAATAGCGAATGACATCTACTCAGATGCTTTCATTTCAGAACAGACTTCAGCAGAGTTCCAAATCTTAAATATCTTACTCTAAGACAAAAAAGTTAAACTGTCGCTTAAGTATTTAAGCATGTTAATGAGAGAGCGTGAGCACAGCATCTGCCTCATAAACTAATATAAAACTATTGCATACATCACAAGCATAAATCACACCATGGACATGACATTAAAATCCCTACAGGTTTAAAAAAAGCCTTAATTAAAAGAATAGGGCCAAATGAGAACTTTTTTTGTCATAAACTATAGTAATAGTATAGTAGTATAGTGGTATAGTAGCAACTTGTCTAAAAGAAAATAAAACAAAATGAATCCCTGTGAACAGATTAAATACATGAATGTAGAAAAGAACGCTCTTTTATAATCAGCTGTCAGTCAGTGCCCGCTCATTTTTTGTGTGTGTGTCACTGCTCCTTTTGCGCTGTGCAGTGTAAACGCAGACATCGGATATAAGTCGTTTTTAAAAGATTATGTAAGCATGTGGCTTCCATAGTATTTGTTTTTCCCTCTATGAAAGTCAATAGTTACAGGTTTCAAAACCTTCTAACAATCAGTTAATTCCGCAGCAAACAATGTAAGTTATGTTTAATATCAGCCATGCTG
>NW_026613670.1:15000-17500 GCF_903798145.1 Danio aesculapii | reverse complement strand
TCTGTTCATATTGTTTATTGGTTACATTTTTTAACCTTGGTTTAAACTTGGTTACATTTTTTAACCTAATCTTGAACCTTCTTATTTGTTACTTGTCTATTTTCTGCAGTGACTCAATTATGACTTGATTATACTGTAACTTATAGGATGCCCTAAAAAATACACCCTCGCTGCAGGACTAAAGTTAATAGTAGCATGTTACTAAGCATACTTGATCCTCTGAAAAGCAAATAGCACACAAATTTTGGATGAAATACTATTTTTTATTAGTTCAGTTATTCATTAGCACTTAAAAAAAAAGTTATTTCTCTACTTTATTTGCAAAAAATTGTTTTGCATTTTAAACAAGGTGTCCGTAGTCTCCGCTTAAAATGTCGTAAATTTCAAAAACTTACATTTTGGATCTTAGAAAGTCTTAAATTCACTAAAATATGATGTTATAGGTCTTAAAATAATTTTAAACAGGTCTTAGTTTCCCTTTGTCCATGTAAAACTACCTTATTGGTACAATCAACAGTCCATCTCAAAAAACTTTTAACAAAAGTTTTTTTTTAACAAAAGATATACTGAAATAAAAAAGGGATATGTAGATTTGCTTATTTTGACAAATTATTTAAAACATGTTGCTAAGAAATAACTAAATTAGAATTTTATGGGCCAAGTAGAAAAAAATCCTATATGTTTAGTCCTGCATAAGTCTGAAATTTAATTCATAATGCTCTTAAATTTGACTTGGTGAAACCTGCAGAAACCCTGTATAAAACATGTTCTAAGCAAATTTGCTAAATATTTTTAAGAGTTCTGCTTAGACTATTCCTAATGCTGTTTACTGCTAAAAAAAGTCGTTCAATGATAATGAAGAGTAAAAAATATATCAAGGGGCCTGACTTGTGCGCATCGCTTTGGATAAAAGCATCAGCTAAATTTAAATGGTAAATTTAAATGTGAATGATTTGATTTTTGTATGTTGCAGACTGCAAAGTTACTGAAATATCTCAGCGTATAGTGATATGGAATGGTAATGCAGTCAAAATCTGCCTGAAACTACCTTAGCATGGTTCCCTTAAAAAAAACTGTACGCCTTAGAATGTTCATTAGGCAATCAGAATCGAGCATTCAGCAGAGCTTCATAGTCAGGAATTTTCAGGAATCATCATCTTTGGAAAGCTTAATTAGAATATATATTTTATAAATCTTCATTTATAGCATACTTTAATGTACTTTAGAAAGCAGCTTGTTCCTGGATGTCATTTAGGAACAAGCTTTGCATGGAGAGGTGCTGCTCTATTCTTTGTGAATGTTGAGGCTTCAGAAGTGACCCTTTTTGGATAATTAAAACTTATGTGGTGACTACAAAATCTAATTAATATAGTATACATGTGCACAATTACTTAATTTCCCTTTTTAAAATTTCTCAATGCATGTTGGAATTGTTTATGTGATTTTTATTTTTATTTTTTTTTTAATGAAAACAAGAGTGTCAGTCTATCAAAATATCAATGAGCCATATCCATTCCAGACACCTTCTTATGTCTTATAATTTATTCAGTCAGATGTTGTTTACATCCAGACAGCTGAATGCAGTCAAAGCTTAATATTATCTGCGTGGGAAAGAGAATCCCTCTGATACCGTTAGGAATTCCTCCATTGCTGCTTTTTTTTAGGTTTCATATTTTTATTGTCTGTACATATATATTCAAAAATCAATATTAGTGAAATTATACACTTACCGCCCACTTTATTAGGTACACCTTACTAGTTCCGGGTTGGATCCCGTTTGCCTTCAGAACTGCCTTAATCCTTCAAGGTACTGGAAATATTTCTCAAAGACTTTGGTCTATATTGACATGATAGCATCACGCAGTTGCTGGATATTTGTTGGCTGCAAGTTCATGATGTAAATCTCCCATTCCACCACATCCCAAAGGGGCTCTATTGGATTGAGATCTTGTGATGGTGGAGGCCATTTGAGTACAGTGAACTCATTGTGATGTTCAAGAAACCAGTCTGAGATGATTCATGCTTTATGACATGGCACGTTATCCTGCTGGAAGTAGCCATCAGAAGATGGGTACACTGTGGTCATAAAGGGATGAACATGGTCAGCAACAATACTCAGGTAGACTGTGGTGTTAACATGATGCTCAATTGGTACTAATGGACCCAAAGTGTGCCAAGAAAATATCCCCCACACTATTATACCACCAGCAGCAGCCTGAACCTTTGATACATGGACCATCAGACCAGGGAATGTTTTTCCAATCTTCTATTGTCCAATTTTGGTGAGCCTGTGCAAATTGTAGCCTCAGTTTAATGTTCTTAGCTGACAGGAGTGGCACCCGATGTGGTCTTCTGCTGCTGTAACTCATCTGCCTCAAGGTTGGATGTGTTGTGTGTTCAGAGATGCTCCTCTGCATACCTCTGTTGTATTGAGGGGTTATTTGAGTTACTGTTGCCTTTCTATCAGCTGGAACCAGTCTGCCCATTCTCCTCTGACCTC
>NW_026613670.1:0-10000 GCF_903798145.1 Danio aesculapii | reverse complement strand
CAATCAACACTGATTAAAGCATAATAACGGCACTTTTGTCTCTTTAGACCTGTTTATATTGTTTATTATTTGAGGAGATCTTTATAATTGATTCTTTCCTGGTTATTACTGTGAATCTAAAAATAACTTGTTTATATGTAAATAAATGTGACTCAATAATATACAATGCAGCGAGGGAGAAAACAGATATATAAATGTCATGTAAATAAATGTATACATTTCTTTTTGGGTGAAATGTTACTTATCCAACAAATATATAACACTAAATAATACATTAGGAAGACAATGAAATATAAGTCTAAATAGGCTAATCATTACAACAGTCACTCTATTAATTGAAGAGATTTGGAGTGAGGCAAATCTGTCTCTTTTTTCCTCCCGTTCTCATTCTTTATTGATCACTTCTGTCCTTGTAAAGTTGCACAGGCAGACTCATCCTAAATGGCGTATATCCTGCAAACAATGCCAAGAAAACATTCACACATTCCTTGTTACTACTGTGTGTTTGTGTGTGTGAAATTGTTTCCTAACCACTGGACAGCACATTTCACCCTTTGGATCTGTTTTGTCATTAACTTTGACTCAGACACTGATGAGGACAGTCCCAGCGGGGGCTTAACCTTCACCCTTTTGGGTCATTTTGAGTGCGAGCGTTGTGTATGTGTGTACATTCTGTTGATTCAGCTTGTTATCTGTTTCTGCCTGAAAGAGGACAGGTTGTTTGATTGGAGGCGGTGAGAAAAGACCTGTCATTGTTGCCCAAGCACAGATCTTGATAGCTCAGAGAAAGTTAGTGTATAGTATAAAGTCAGTCTGTGTTAACCGGATGTTTCTTAGCCTTATATCTCAGTATGTTGATGTACTTCCAACTTAAAAAAGGAATATTGAGTAGTGGGTGGGGCTTTCTAATTGCTCATCCTTCCCTCATAGAGACAGAGCATATTTAGGCCACGCCCTTCATTGGGGATACAATCCAACCCGTTCCATTGACTTTCTATTGCAGGAGGGTGCCTCTTTGGTCCCTGTGTTGGTGTGGCCTCCTTTGACTAATAAAATCAAATAAAACAGTGTCTAAAAGTTACTGTGTGACGAAATTTACAGTAGACAAGATAAAAATCCAGAACCAAGTTTTTATAACCTGTCGACCCCAAGAAATTACTCTAATGTTTCCTGTGACCGTTTACGTTTCCCCCATGTGGTCGGAACCTTAGTGCTCTAATGTGAGACATTGGGCTCTAATTTTTTAGGGTAAATAGAAAATATTGGGGTCAATAGGTTATAAAAACTTGGTTCTGGATTTCTTCGCTTTTCTACTTTACATTTTGTCACGTAACAACTTCTATGTCTTTTTTGTTCATCAGAAATGACAAGGAGGCACCCTCCCTCAATAGTCAGTGGAGTGGTTTGAAGTGGTTTGGCTTGTTTTCCCCCTAGTGGCCGTGGCCTTCAGATTCTCTATAGCAAATTAACAATGAAGGCTGATTTATTCTTCTGTGTCAAGTGCATGCGCATGCTCCGGCACAGCCTTTGCACGGTCGCATAGCCCTCACCGTGGCTGATGCCGACGCTGACGTGCACCTCTCAAAAAATGTAACTACACGTCGCAATGATGCATAGCACATGCTCTGTGATTGGTCGGCTTGGTAGTTGTGACGAGTGTGGGTGGGGCCGAGAGCCGCGCGAACCTGTTGGAGTGAGTGTTTACAAGTGTCGAGTCCTTGAAGTAGCTCCATATGGACACTTTCATTTTTGTGTTTACCTTATGATTTAAGTTGTTGCACGTTCGACGGTTTCCACCTCTAAATGAGCAAGTTTGAGCTACTTGTACATTTAAGGTAGCGTTCAGAAAAAACAAAACACCTGCGAAGAAACACGACACAGACGAACATTGCCAGCTAGAGTTTTGGAAGTGTTTTTGAAAAGCAACACAAACAGAAGGCAGAAGTATAAATGCATGACTACACGTAAGAGAGGCGCTATGGGTCACACCGATCAATTATCGCAGAAGTATAAATCAGCCTTAAGAAGTTTGTGGTTAAGTATATTGTGGCTGAAGCCATTAAACTGACGTCAACAGAGAAGGACCTCCATTCCAAACACAGAAGCAAATGGTTAGACTTTGACTAAAGATTGCCAAAACATTTTTTTTTTACTTGAATTAATTGTTACTTCAAGACTAACAATGTGGGCAAAATACACACCGTGAATTAAGATTTCACATGGACTTGAAATAATAGAGTCCGTTGGGATTACTGTTGGCTACTCATAAATTCATTATGACTTGTCTTTCAGTTTGTAGACTCAAAGGGAAACACTTGAACTGTATAGTAATGCATTTTTAATTGAAGCCTAAAGGGCAAGCACTGGTTAGATTTAAAGCAACAATGTGTATTTACACACTTTTTAAAGGTAAAAAAAAAAAAATTCTGTCAAAATGATAGACAGATGATCATTCTCTATAAGTTTTGGATGGATGTTACTTATAAAATTTCTGTCTATGCAGTTTTGCTCTAGTAAATGCTTTCTTTTGATATTCTGTCCAAGATTTAGCTTTTTTTAAACCCTGTACAAAGGTTTCCTCTTATAGTTTGTACTATGAAAACAGATGATGTGAGTAATACAATGTAATTTTCCACCACAAGAAATAGTCAGTCTACTAAACAAAATGAACTGAATAGAACATATTGGTACTGTATGTAAAATCACATTTACCTGCATTTAACTGGACTTAACTTATCATTATTTCTTGATATATATATATATATATATATATATATATATATATATATATATATATATATATATATATATATATATATATATATTTATATATATATATATATATATATTGTCAGAATTGTGAACCCCCCATTGAATTTTTTTTCTTTATTAAATATTTCTCAAGTGATGTGTAACAGAGAAAGGAAATTTTCACAGTATGTCTGATAATATTTTTTCTTCTGGAGAAAGTCTTATTTGTTTTATTTCAGCTAAAATAAAAGCAGTTTTTAATTTTTTGAAAACTATTTTAAGGTCAAAATTATTAGCCCCTTTAAGCTTTATATTTTTTTCAATTGTCTACAGAACAAACCATCGTTATACAGTAACTTGCCAAATTACCCTAACATACCTAGTTAGCATAATTAACCTAGTTAAGCCTTTAAACGTCACTTTAAGCTGTATAGAAGTGTCTTGAAAAATACCTAGTCAAATATTATTTACTGTCATCATGGCAAAGATAAAATAAATCAGTTATTAGAAATGAGTTATTAAAACTATTATGTTTAGAAATGTGTTGAAAAAAAAATCTTCTCTCCATTAAATTGAAATTGGGGAAAAAAAATAAACAGGTGGGGGTAATAATTTAGGAGGGCTAATAATTCTGACTTCAATTGTATATAAATACACATACATACATACATATATATGACATACATATAATGGTGCTGGACATTCAACTATTACTGTATATCACAGAAATAAATTACATTTTAAATATAATAAAACAGAAAAAGGTTATTTTAAATTATATTTTGGCAGCAATACGAAGGTTTTTTAAACATCAGACATGTTTTTGAGTGACATTATATATTACAATTGTGTATGGTTACATTATTGTTGACTTATTTTGCAAATTCAAAACTATAATCATATAATCTTTTAATTATACTATTTTAAGGCTCTATCAGTGTTAAATGTAAGTTAAAAAAATGATAATGAAGCAACAATAAATTAAATCTTAATGCTTTTCATAAACTATATAACCTTGCAAGCATGTTCTCCCATGTTCGCGAGGGTTTCCTCCGGGTGCTCCAGTGTCCCCCACAAGTCCAAAGACGTGCTATAGGTGAAATGGGTAAGCTAAATTTACCGTAGTGTAAGTGTGTGAATGAGTGTGTATGGAGTGTGTGGGTTCATTCCGCTGTGGCAATCCCAGATTAATAAATGTACTAAGTCGAAAAGAAAATTTTTGAATGTATAACTTTGTAAAATGTATTTATGAATTATTATACGTGCACATTTACAAAAAAAATGCATTTATTATTATTTCCTCATGTTGGTTCAGATTTGCATGAATTTAAAGAAGAACTCAAAAGGAGATTTTTGGCAGAATGTTCATGCTGCTGTGTTTGCACTGAAATCATGCACACAACAGTGATTTTAAAACACCAGACATGAAAAACACTAATGAAATACGACTAGGATGAGTAAATGATTCAGCAATGCTTTTTAAAAATCCACCGAGCGTATTTGACAGACGATGAGTGGGCTTTGATGCTTGTTGACCCTGCCTGTGCTTTTTAGGTTTGCGTTTATTTGTTCCTCAGACAGTCCTCGTATGTGTGCCTGTGCTCAATTTGATTTTTTTGCAGTTGTTTTGATCCTCTTGTTATATGCGGTGGCGTGTAAACAAGCGTGACAGCCACTTGAAATCGCAGAGTGACAGAGTACATCAATTTAAATGTGTGTGTGTGTGTGCACGAGTGATGAGATACAGGCGTGTTTCTTGGTCCTCTTCTCTCTCTAAAGGTCAGCGGTCAGCCATCAGAGCTCAATAAAGAATGCAGATGAGGAGAGAGGGAGGAAAGGAGAGGAGGAAAAACACTAGCCTGGCCAAACACACTGAAAACAAGCACCAGTGCCCGAGGCCACAGCGGTCAAGAGCAGCACAGAGGGGGCAGAGGAACTCCCACTGCGCACGACTGCATTAAATAAACCCGACACACACACACAAACCTGCTGGCGGAACACACACATATTTATTTCTACCTTCTCGCTTTGAAAAACTTTACATTGTGTTTATTCAAGTGTCCGTTTACACAGAACAATGGTTTGGTTTTACATTTATTCATTAAATGTTTATCCAGTTCGGTTTAATAACGAGGCATTGTCATAAGAGATTATGGACCCATTCAGTTTCTGCATTATTATAGGTTTATGCTGTAAATGGTGTATTTGCTGGTCTAGTTATACTGTAGTGTATGCTTTACACATATTATACCCTACCGTTTAATTAGGGACCGAGCACCGAAACGGTTTGTAGGCCCTATTGGAATTCTTCTTCTTCTTCTTCTTCTTCTTCTTTTTCATCTTCTTCTTCTCCTTCTCCTTCTGCGGAATGAATCGCAATTTTGAGGGTCACAAAACTTTGCACTGTCAGTGGCGAAAATTTATGTTTGTTATAGGTTTCGGAAGTTTTGACGGTCTGGCCCCCGAGCTACGAATCACGCACACGTACAAAAATCGACACACATGTCAAACATGCCAAAACCTACGAAAAAGTCTCTTGGAGCGAAATCTCAATCTCAAGTGACATTTTTGCCATTTTCAGGCGTTGTATTTTAACAAACTTCTCCTAGGGATTTAATCGGATCAACGCCAAAATTGGGTTTTATCATGTAAAGGCCTTGGCGATGTTAAATTGCGAAGGTCTAGAGTTTTCATCAAACGGCGTGTCCTTGGCGGCCTCACAAACTTTGACTATTCGCCATGAAACAGGAAGTTGTTATAACTCAGACATGCACTGCCCGATCTGCCTCAAAATTCACACGTTTGATACCAGTCCTGACCTGAATATGTTTACATTCCAATATCCAGTTACAGTTATAGCGCCACCTGCTGGCAACAGGAAATGACATGTTTTACAGTTTAACAAACTCCTCCCACAAATTTTATCGTATCAGCACCAAATTTGGGTGGTGTTATCTGAAAGCTCTGGCAATGATATATTGTGAAGATCTTGAGTTTTCATCGAAGGGTGTGCCTGTGGCGGCATGACAAACCTCAGTGCTTCGCCATGGAACAGGAAGTACTTATAACTCAATCACACAATGTCCGATCTGCCTGAAACTTCACATGTTTGAAGACATCTGCATATCAATATTGAGTCACAGTCATAGCGCCACCTGCTGACAGAAGGTTGTTTGGCTTATAACTCAACCACACAATGTCTGACCTGCCTGAAAATTCACGTTTGATAAAATTTCTCTCCTGAAGGCATCTAGATGCCAATATTGAGTCACAGTCATAGCGCCACCTTCTGACAGAAGGAAGTTTGGCATAAATCTGTAATTTTCTCAGTTTTTTATATATATCCGCTTTAATTATTATTGTCCGCTGTTCTCTGTCATCCTGAGGCCACCGGGTGGCGGTGAGCACGGGTGTGAGGTCCCTATCATCACTGCTTGCAGCTTCAATTGTTGTTGTCGTTGTTTTTGAAAAACAAACAAACAAACAAACTTTAGTTGTTACCAAGGGTGCATTTATTTAAAATCAAATGCAGTAAAAATTGCATTCATTCATTCATTTTCCTTCGGCTTAGTCCCTTTATTCATCAGGGGTTGCCACAGTGGAATGAACCGCCAACTATTCCAGCATATATATTCCAGCTGCAACCCATTACTGTGAAACACCTATACACACTGATTCACACATACACTATGGCCATTTTTATTAATTTGTTAATTTACCTAAGGCTTAGTACCTTTATTCATTAGTGGTCGCCACAGTGGAATGAACTATTCCAGCGTATGTTTTACGCAGTGGATGCCCTACCAGCTGCAACCCAATACTAGGAAACACCCACACACACTCATTCACACAAATACACTATGGCCAGTTTCATTCATTCATTCATTTATTTTCTTCGGATTAGTCCCTTTATTCATCAGGGGTCGCCACAGTGGAATGAACTGCAAACTATTCCAGCAAATGTGTTGCACAGCGGATGCCCTTAGAGCTGCAACCCAGTACTGAAAAATACCTATACACACACATTCACACACATACACTACGACCAATTCCATTCATTCATTAATTTTCCTTCGGCTTAGTCCCTTTATTCATCAGGAGTCACCACAGTGGAATGAATTGCCAACTATTCCAGCATATATTTTACGCAGCAGATGCCCTTCCAGCTGCAACCCATTATTGTAAAACACCAATACACACTCATTCTCACACACACACACACACACACACACACACACACACACACACACCACGGCCAATTTCACTCATTCATTCATTTTCCATTGGCTTAGTCTTTATTTATCAGGGTTTGCCACAGCGGAATGAACCGCCAACTATTCCAGCATATTTTATGCAGTGGATGCCCTACCAGCTGCAATCCAGTACTGGTAAACATCCATACACACGTGACTGGTGGTGCACTTGTGGCATTCTGGCGCAAGATATGTGCAATCAAGGCACACGTCTCCATTAGAAATAATGAACTTGTTTGCAAAAAGATGCACCATGTGAAATTTGCGATCTCCTGCAGTTGATCTTCTTGCACAGACATGCATGATTCACCTGGTTCGTTGACAAATGAGTCCATTCTTTGGCAGCACTCGGGTCCTTCACTGGGCCTTTTCCTCTTCCCAAAGAAACTTTCCAGAAACGTCTGTTTCTTACTCATTTTGCTGCTTGTGGGTTACATTTTGGTGCTCAAGAGAAAGAAATGTAACCGAGAGAATACGGTCTTTTTTCAAAATAAAAGATTTTTCAAAATAAAAGATCGTTCAGACTCAGATAATAAATCAAATGGAAATAACTAATGATTTCTTGTGTGGCCTAGTACCAATTGATCCATGGACCGGTACTGGTCCACGGCCCAGGAGTTGGGGACCACTGGACTACAGGACTATAGTGTTTGTTCTTCTCAAGAGTCTCATTGACATTTTTGGTGTGGCTTACTTGTCCAAATACATTTAAAGCTTGTGTCTTATACATATTTGTTCTGAATGAACAGAAAGCTCATGTGTGTACTTTGTTAGTATAAAAGGTGAGTTGGTGGTCTGTGTGAAGGTGACTGCCGCATGGACAGTGGTTTCCTGCAGCGCTGAACTGGACAGGACAGAACAGAGCTGTTGATCAGTTAGTCACACTCGCTGATTGGAGGTTACGTGGACTACCTGGTTTCCATGGTGATGATTGGCAGGTCATACTGAAGGCTAGCAGGAAGGTGTTATGGAGTGAGGAGGAGGATGGGGTGCATCATGGGAAGTTTAGCTGACAAGGCAGGTCAGCATGACAGTGTGTGTGTTTGAGAAGAGAGAAACTGCAGCGGGAATGACAGTGGAAGTGTGACAGCTCCGTTTCCTCCTTCATGCTCGGCCGCCTGTGATCCGGGCCGGCCTGTCGCACCGCGCCGCTGATTGTTTGATGGCTGTCGAACGCTTTACCCACCTGAGTGTGTGCATATCTGAACACTGTGTTCACCTCTCACACAGAAACACAGACAACTGTTGTTTACTTCTGCAGTACTACTCACAGATACTGTCTGTCTATCTGTCTGTCCGTCTGTCTGTCTGTTTATAGTTATATGTATTGTTCTATCGATTATCTTGTTTTTGTGATTTTATCAGTTCCACTTTTGCTCTATCTGTCATTCCATCCATCCATCCATCCATCCATCTTTTGTTCTATCTGTCATTCCATCCATCCATCCATCCATCCATCCATCCATCCATCCATCTTTTGTTCTATCTGTCATTCCATCCATCCACCCATCCATCCATCCACCCATTTTTTGTTCTATCTGTCATTCCATCCATCCATCCATCCATCCATCTTTTGTTCTATCTGTCATTCCATCCATCCACCCATCCATCCATCTTTTGTTCTATATGTCATTCCATCCATCCACCCATCCATCCATCGATCCATTTTTTGTTCTATCTGTCATTCCATCCTTCTTTTCATTTATCCGTCCATCCATCCATCAATCCATCTTTTATTCAACCTGTCATCGATTGATCCATCCATCCATCCATCCATCCATTCATCCATGTTTTGTTTTATCCATCCATCCATCCGTCCATCTATCCATCCATCCATCCATTTAATTTTGTTCCATCCATCTATCCATACATCCATACATACATCCAACTGTTGTTCTGTCTGTCTGTCCTCCATCCATCCATCCCAATTTTGTTCTGTCAGTCTATCATCCACCCATCCATCCATCCATCCATCCATCCATCCATCCATCCATCCATCCATCCATCCATCCATCCATCCATCCAACCTTTGTTCTGTCTGTCTGTCTGTCTGTCTGTCTGTCTGTCTGTCTGTCTGTCTTTCTGTCTGTCTGTCTGTCTGTCTGTCTGTCTGTCTGTCTGTCTGTCTGTCTGTCTGTCTGTATCCATCCATCCATCCATCCATCCATCCAGCTTTTGTTCCATCATCCATCCATCCATTTATCCATATGTTGTTCTATGCATCCATCTCCATCCATCCATCCATTCATCCAACTTTTGTTTCATCCATCCACCGATTTAATTTTGTTCCATCCATCCATCCAAATTTTGTTCTGTCTGTCTCTCCGTCGTCCATCCATCCATCCATCCATCCATCCATCCATCCATCCATCCATCCATCCATCCATCCAACCTTTGTTCTGTCTGTCTGTCTGTCATCCATTCATCCAAATTTTGTTCTGTCTGTCTATCATCCATCCATCCATCTTTTGATCCATCCATCCATCCATCCATCCATCCATCCATCCATCCATCCAGCTTTTGTTCCATCCATCCATTCATCCATCTGTTGTTCCATGCATCCATCTCCATCCATCCATCCATTCATCCAAATTTTGTTCTGTTTGTCTCTCCTCCTTCCATCCGTCCATCCATCCATCCATCCATCCATCCATCCATCCATCCAGCTTTTGTTCCATCATCCATCCATCCATCCATCCATCCATCCATCCATCCATCCATCCAACTTTTGTTCCATGCATCCATCTCCATCTATCCATCCATCAATCTATTTAATTTTGTTCCATCCATCCATCCATCCAAATTTTGTTCTGTCTGTCTCTCCTCCATCCATCCAACCATCCAACTTTTTGTTCTGTCTGTTTATCCTCCATCCATCCACCGATACTCCCATCCAACTTTTGTTCTGTCTGTCTGTCTTTCAATCTATCTATTTAAATCCATACATCCATAGACATCTGTCTGTCAATGTATCTGTCCTTTTGGTTCTGTTCATA
>NW_026613669.1:45000-71214 GCF_903798145.1 Danio aesculapii | reverse complement strand
TTACTGTCATTCATATTATTGAAACAAATGTTGACTCCTAATTAAAACAAAATAAAAATAAACTCTTTCAGCCACATAGCACTCCACAGCAGCGCCACCCACCAGCATTTATAAACACATTCACAAGGCTGTCAATTTGCCTCAATTTTGTGTCATTTTAGAGAGGATTTCATCACCTGGAGGCTCTCCACTTACCGCTGAGTTGCTGTTATTTTTCTTCTCTCTGTCATCAACACTTGTTTTCAGAGTGGTGGCATGTGTTATGTGTGTGTGTCAGGAGGATGCTGGTTGCGGTTTTAGCAAAGCAATGGGCCATGCCGGCCTCTCTGTGAGCGTGTTTATAAGGGGAGTCTTCATGGCCACTCAGTTGAGCCTGGTTTACCAACACTATTGATTGCAGGTGATGTTCTGGACAGAGTCCATCTGACCTCTTAGGGGACTTAAATACATCATTGTCCTGGACGGGGACCTCGAGAGACCTCCTGAAAATAAACACACATGCAACCACTGTGACACTATTGGGGAAAAAAAGTCATCTTCAGTGAAAGAATTCAGAGATCCATTCCAAAACGTTAAGGACGCACTTAAACACTATATAGAGAGTGAAAAAGAAAACATGGAATATAGAGAAACTTTCCTTTCAGATAAGCATTATCACAACATCATGCCGTGCTTCCCTTTTGATTCCCTCGAATACTAATTAGATTTCTTAATATGCAATCATGTTAACATTCAGGCTAATTTGCGCACCATGCATCTTTGTTTTCAAACACACCTTTGAGCAATTGATGGAAATCCAATGAGACGTAGACTTACCTGCCATGAAACAACCATGTCTAGTGCCGACGCGAGGCAGGGACAGGGGGAAGTACGTTTTAAATTAATTACCATCAGGCCCCTTGTAACTGTTCACTTTTGTAAACAAACATTCTAATACGCAGTAATTAATTAAATCTGCCACTCTCCCCCTCGCCACTCATTGATCTTTCTTGGTTTTAGCTTCTAAATCGAGGCAAGGTGTTTTTTCACTGGTTATCAAGTGCCAGGTAAGAGTCTCATTTAAATATCATTGCTGTCAAGTAGAAAACTTGTATCTCCATATTTCTTCTTTTTTTCCACGTATCTTTGTTATTGGTCACTTTTTCTCCGGATTAAGCAAATATTTAGCCAATTAAATGTTAAAAAAAGAGCTTGTTGGGACATTTGCACAAAACACAATACTTCCATAAGCACTAAGCCAAGATAAGAATAATTTAATATGGTCAATTTTCAGATTTTAGTATATTTTGTTTCTATAATGTCTAATTACCACTAATTTTGACATTTCATGTTCTTATCTGTGTCCTGTTATACCCTAAATTGGCCAACAAGCATTTTTTTAAGTGATTTTTTACATACGGGCAAGAAGGTCACTGGTTCGAGCCTTGGCTGGGTCATTTCTGTGTGCAGTTTGCATGTTCTCCCCGTGTTCGTGGGGGTTTCCTTCCGGGTGCTTCGATTTCCCCCACAAGTCCAAAGATGTTCTATAGGTGAATTGGGTATGCTAAAATTGTCCGTAGAGTATATGTGTGAATGGGAGTGTATGGGTGTTTCCCAGTACTGGGAGGCAGCTTAAAGGGCGTCTGCTGTGTAAAACATATACTGGATAAGTTAGGTGGTCATTTCTGATTAATAAAGGGACTAAGCCGAAAAGAAAAAGAATTAAATCAATTTTTTTTTCATTGTTTGGTGTTATTAGAAAGCACATTTATGCTAGCTGGTTTAAAAATGGTCATTTCAAATCTACAGCTCAACAACAGGTAAAAGCTAAAAGCCCATCTGAATTTATGAAATCAATATCTTTTTTCAACTTCTGAAAGAAAAACTGAAAACCTGAGTAGTATTTACCCATCAAATGTCAGTGAGAGTTTTCAGTATTATTTATATAATGATTTGCATTGTATGTTTTTTGATAAAACTTGCATTGCATTTTTTTAAATTAATGTATCTAATTTATATGATCTAATGTGTATCTAATGTATATAATTTATTGGTAAAGATTCAAGTTAACAATTTTATATTTGAATTACACAACAAAAGCCATTTTGGAAGCCTCAAAATGCAACTTTGCAAATTGCAAACCACCGGTTTCAAAATTCACATTTAAAAAAACTATATCATTATCGTTTTCACTATAAAAACTGTGAATTTGCTTTTGTTATTTGCAATGCAAGGGAAAGGATTTATTTGAGAGCATCGTCATGCCTGGTTCAGACTATGCATTTTTCATTTTTACTGCTAAATAATTGTCACATCATGAATGAAAAAAATCATCAAACTTTAATTGCTTTTTTATCAATATTTTCTGGTCAACTTTAATGACACATTTGATATCAATGAAAAGGAGAAACCACATTGTAAAAAATTAGAGGATCAGTTAGTCATGACAACATAGAGTATGTTTTTAGTAAATAGTAACTTATCAAACTAAGTTAATCATGTTCTAACTTAAATTTATAAGCAAGCTATTTTATATCACTTTACTATAATGTAAGTTCAAATGACTCGCAATGTTATTTTTATTGAGCATAAAAATAAGGCAACCAGTATTTTTACAGTGCAGAAACAAGTGTAAGCAAGCTTGAGCAAAGGTTTATTTACATAAAATATTGTTTGTTTAGCAAATATTGTTTCCATATTATAGCCAAACAAATCCTTTCCTCTATTGTATAATTCCATCAGCAAAAATGCCATCTTCTCTCCTTCATTACATCATGTTTGCAAACAGTGTTGGGATGTGCATCCATGCTATTATTGGTTAATCTCAAAAAGACAAAATGAAAAATGCTTGTTATTCCAACCTGATCTCACTGAGAAAACTTAAGTATTTTATATTTTGTCAGTTTAGTAGAGTTCAGTCGTATGAAATTGTACGATTTTAAAAAGGAGGCAGTGGCACCTAACGCCACCCCTAAACCCAACCGTCATTGGGGGATGAGCAAATATACTAAATTGTAAGAATTAGATCATACTAATTCATACGAATTAGCCACTATATCAAAAAGTTACGAATTGCAGTGAGATTGTGTTGGTTATTCTGACCTTTTTTTTATTATTATTATTGACACGGATGGCGTGAGTCTTCTGGTGGATGTCTGCTCCAGGATTGAGTAACATGTACAAATTCTTATGTCTTTATGATAATTAATAAAGTTAAATGTTTAAGGGCCTATACTATATGATGAACCTTAGTGTGCATCCCACTTCAGAGTAAAGTTGTAATAATATGTGTGTCATTGCCTTTTCTGTATGCCAAATGACTTGTTTTCTCAGGAGACCTCTTGAGTGGACCTGGACTCTTGAAGAATTGGAAACAACTGTTCATATTGTTATTTGCTACTGTATGTGTTAATTATGTCTAAAGTGATGTTTGGCATTTTTTGTGTTAAATCTTTTAAAGTTAATTCCTTTAAGCTGCAGTTTGGATGTAGATTATACCGGTTTTGATAAAGATGGCTGAGAGCACACTCAGCCTTGAGTAAGAAACAGAATGTACTTTAAGTGTGTGTGTGTTGTATTCCTTTGTGGACCGTTTCACATGTCTGTGGTCAGCTCTGAACATTTTTATGCTTTAGATGTTAAGATATTGTTCAGAGTTGTACACACGTACATACATGGAAATTTTCTTAGTCTATCTGTGTTTTAACCAATCACCTATATGTATGATGCAGTTAAAGACGTTATATAATAGTATAATTGTTCATTTTTTGAGATTGTAAGCATAGCGGCCTACAAACTCATTTGTGAGTGTTGAAGCTGGCTTCTGCTGATGAAAATGCAAACTATTTTCTGTAAACTTTCTTTTTAATTGAATCTCGGACTGAGGGTCTTCTTAATCTGGCAAACTGGTCATTTTTGGGTTCAAACTGTAAATTATGCCTACAACACAATTTTCATTCATTACAACATCCTATGGTACATTAAACGCATTCAAATCAAGCTGATACGGTTTAATCAATTGAGCTTCATTTTGGTTAGATGGTTAGATTTGGTAAATAATATGACGACATATACAAGTGGCTGATCATGTAAAAAGCCAAATACATATTATATTAAAATTGCAAGATTTTTCCCCATGCCCTGAATAGTAGTGGTTTTGGAATTAAAAGGTTTCTGCCTAACAGCAACACCACAGTGTGTGCTTTTCCATTTAGGTTAAAGAACACTAACATCCAAGGACCTTCTAGAACCAGAAAGCATCAGCAGAATAATAGGAATCAACCATGGATTTTCTTAGGATCTTTGCTTTGAGTTGAACTGATCTTTATAGGTTGAAGAATATAGAGCCTGTTGGTTTTTTTGGCTGGAGCGGAGAGCTTAGGGGCCTCCACTGCTTTTGGCCAAATCATCAGAAGCCCTGGGCAGGCATGACTGCTTCTCATCATGAAGAATAATGTTTGGCCTGGCAGACCATTAGGGATGCTAATTTTTGTTGGCTTTGTGATGTCACTTCTGATATCCTGGCAATCTGGCGGGGATTACCCAATGCGGACGTACAACCCGGTTTGCCAGGTTCTATTCCTCGTCTCGGCCCCAGTCGAAAGCTCTAACGCCACCTGCCTGCTAATGAGCGCTGGCGTTGGGGATGCCCATGTGGACGGTGTGGCAGGAATAACCATACAGCAGCATCACCTAAAGCTCTACGTGAGCGATTGTGGCACGCGGCGTGACAGATGTTGTGCGGTGTAGGGACTATCAGAGGGGGATCAAAGGCACAAATACAGACAAACCCCTGTATGATTCACCTCTGGCACTGAATCATCCATTCAGAACAGAAATGATTCGTCTCTTCACTCCAAAGATGGCTAAAATGGTTTGGCCATATTGAATTTCACCAACATGGTTAAAGAACATCCTGCTTCTATAGATGGTATTCTACAATCTTATATTTTGTCTGAGAGGCCTTAAAAGTGTTTACAATATATTAAAGAGATCAACCTTCTCTTATCATTTACTCACCCATGTGTCATTCCAAACCAGCAGGACATTCTTTCATCTGTGAAACATAAAAGAAGATAATTTGATAAATGATTTATTTCTCCATATGTGTGTTTTTCATCAACTCCAACAAGCATTTTTAGTGGCATACTTTAAAGCAGGGGTGCTCAACCCTGTTCCTGGAGATCTACCTTTCTGCAGATTTCAGCTCCAACCCTGATCAAACACACCTGAACTAATTAATTAGGACATGAACAGTACTTGATAATTACAGGCAGGCGTGTTTGATCAGGGTTAGAGCTAAAATCTGCAGGAAGCTAGATCTTAGCCAGCAGCTAGCTCTCTACAACTCTCACATTGTCACCCACTGAAGCTAAGCAGGACTGCGTCTGGTCTGTACCTGCATGGGAGACCACATGGGAAAGCTAAGTTGTTGCTGGAAGTGTTGTTAGTGAGACCAGCAGAGGGTGCTTAACCTGCGATCTGTGTGGGTCCTAACACCCCAGTATATTGATGGGGAGCACCATCTTTTGAAAAGGACGTTAAACCGAGGTCCTGACTCTCAGTGGTTATTAAAAAATCCCAGGATGACATTCGAAAAAGTGTAGGGGTTTAACCCGGCATCCTGGCCAAATTTACCTACTGGCCTCTGTCCATCATGGCCTCCTAACCATCCACATATCATAATTGGCTTCATCACTCTGTCTCCTCTGGTGTGTGGTGTGCAGTGTGGCGCAATATGGCTGCCGTCACGTCATCTAGGTGGATGCTGCACGACTGGTGGTGGATGAGGAGATTCACCCCAATGTGAAAAGCGCTTTGAGAGTCCAGAAAAGCGGTATATAAATGTAAGGAATTATTATTATTATTATTATTATTATTATTATTATTATTATCTCCAGGAACAGGGTTGAGCACCCCTGCCTTAAAGGTATAGTTCACCTAAAAATGACAAATTCCTCATCATTTAATCACATTCAAGGGAATCAACATTTTTTTACAAAATGTTTTTTCCAAATTTTTTCAGTATTACTTCCTTTGTGTTCAACTTAGGAAAGAAACTCAAGCAAGTTTGGAACAAGTGGAGGATGAGTAAATGATAAGAGAATATTTAATTTAAAGGAATAGTTCTTTAAAACTGAAAACCTTTTCAAAAAGCTCCAAAAAGATCGTGTCATGAATGATCTCAGCATTACGCGAATAATGTTTCTTGCAATGACCAATCATTTAATTTCACCTGATTTTAATGTATTGTCAAGAGCCATGCATTTCAGAGCACTTATTTCCAGTAGATAAATGATAAAAACTTTAGAAAATAATCAGAATTTAAAGAGGACGAACATATAAAGGAGCGATTGACAAAACCGCACTGCACACATAGAATAAGTAGACTGTAATCGTGCAATTGTGTGGAAGCTAATATAGTTCTCATTATAGTCATGCACAGACTCGTTCAGATTACATGATTTTTTTTCCCTAAATTTGCCACAATTTGCTTGCCGTAGGATATTGTGGGGATATCTACTTTATCTACTGTTTTTGTTGAGAAAAAACACACACACATATGCACATAATGTATATGGGTGGGGGAACTGCCATCTGTGGGAAACACTCAATAGACAATTACAGAGACATTTGTAATGAATGCATCTTCTTGATGACGGAACGCGTGTCGTAGACGTCATGTGATGATTGATTGTGAAGCAACGTGTAGTCTAGAATATCTTTTACCCATGACACCTCAAGATTTTATCTAGACAATTGCATAATCTGACACAGTAACCGACAATAAAAATCAAGTTAAATCAATAAGGTGAGAGATTGCTTTATATTAGATTCCAAAACTACATTATTTTACTTAACTTTTTAATAATAATAATTATTTGGTAATACTTTATTTCGAGAGTCCATTTGAGTATTAGTAGACTGTCTGCTTAATATCTGTTAATACATGCTCCTTCAACAGACATTAACTGACTATAAGAAACTTAGGCAAGTACATGTCAATTTACACTAATACCTAATCCCAACCTCAACCCATCAAGTCTACTTATAATCTAATGAGAATTAAGTTGGCATGTAGATGCAATGTAACTTAAATTTTACAAACGGACCATCAAAATAAAGTGTGACCTAATTATTATTATTATTATTATTATTATTATTATTATTATTATTATTATTATTATTATTATTATTATTATTATTATTATTATTATTATTATTATTAGCATAGGCCTTTTTCTACAAAAAAATTCAACTCAAAGTGTTTCACAACCATAAAGAAATAAACACATCATCAAACATAATAAAAGCTTTGAATGATTTTATGATGATGATGATGATGATGATGATGATGATGATGATAATGAACAAGTATAAGCAAATACAGAAAATAAAATAGACACATAAATATAAGTAGATTCAATCAAAATGAATTATTTCTGCTAGAATGAAAGCAGTTTTACATTTTTTATGAACCATTTTAAGGTCAAAATTATTAGCCCCTTTTAAGCTATACATTTTCAATAGTCTACAGAACAAACCACTGTTATCCAATAACTTGCCTAATTACCCTAATCTGCCTAGTTAACCTAATTAACCTAGTTAAGCCTTTAAATGTCACTTAAGCTGTAGAGAAGTGTCTTGAAAAACATCTAGTCAAATATTATTTACTGTCATCATGGCAAAGATAAAATAAATCAGTTATTAGAAATGAATTATTATTACTATTTGGTTTAGAAATGTGCTGAAAATGATTTTCTTAGTTAAACAGAAATTGGGGGAAAATATACAGGGGGGCTAATAATTCAGGGGGGCTAATAATTGTAACTTCAACTGTATGTCTTAATGTACTTTTTTAAATATGAATTGTAGGGCACTCTCTCACATCATTTGGAAGACAGTTCCAAATTTTAGGAGCATATTGACCTTATTCTTCATGTATGAGCTGTCAAGCCATTGGAATCTTTTTGGCTCGACACTTCTGGTTTCATTCACCTCCGCTGATTTTTCTTGAATAGATCTTTTCTTGATATATTATTATTTTATTATCTTAATCCACAGTCTGGTCAAACAATTCTCAGGGAATATTGTCCGACTGTAGTCCTGTTGCTTTTTAATGATGAAAGCATGAGAGGCTAATAATGCAATCACCAATATCAACAGTAGCAAACAAACTGTATCACCTGACCTCCTGCCAAAGCTACCCTTGCGCTTTAATGGGTAAGCTAATAATATTGTAAATAATGTTCAATTTCTTACATGAACCAATCACTTTACAAGCCCTCGGTTTGTCATCAGGAGCCATAGCTATTGATTTGGACTGTTGGTATGTGTTTATTTTTAATCTAAAAAATGTATCACCATTCACTGCCATTTTATGAATCACTAAGGACCACAGATTCAGCTACAAAAAAATTATGTTCTACTGAAGAAAAAAGTCATCTACTTCTTTAGATGACCTGGGTGAGTAAATTAATGGGAAATTTTTGAATAAACTATCTTTTTAATATATTTACTGACATGAACAAACGATGAACAATACATTTATTACAGTATTTATCCATATTTGTTAACGTTAGTTAATGTTTGAAAGGTTGCTCGTTGTTTACTCACAGTGCATTAACTAATGTTAACAAGCACAACTTTGGATTTTAAATAATCCATTATTAAATGCTGACCAATAATTAATACATATTGTTCATTTTTAGTTCATGCAAATACATAAACTACTGGAACCTTAATGTAAAGTGGGACCAACATTGGTGACCAATGTCCACATTTGCTGCAAATAAATTGACATGTCCAAAAACACAACTTTTAAACAACACCAGGTAGATTAATTATTTACTAAACTTATACTATCTTACAGATAACTTGTAAAGAGGTAAAACACTAAATTTCCTTTAGTTAAACTCACAAAACTATTTTTCACTACATTCCTGGAATGTGCTTTGGGTTCCTAAACCATGTCCCACCCTGGTTCTAGTTATTTTTCTTGCTGTAAACAGACCTTAAGAGAAAGTTCATGAAAAAGGGATGGTATGAGTAGCTGTATGGCCCAGTGGAAAAGTGCTTATTATTAGTAATATAACAACAGCACTACTGTATTTTCGGAGCGAGGCGATACTTGCCAGGTGAGCTACTTTTGGAGAGTCCATGCAAATCCGGAAAAAGTCAAAAAGTCAATTACACAAGCAGCTCAAGCGTGCCCCATTGAAAGCTGGTGATGTTTTATTGAAGAGGTCCTTTAACTCACGTGAAATCCAGTGCTGTGCACCTTCTCCGGAGCAGCGGTGTCAGGTGACCTCCCAGAGTCCAGAAAACACTCTCAGGTGGTCTGCCATGCTCCAATAGGCTGGACCCGAATACATCAAAGGAACCTAGGAGCATATCAAAGTAGGGTCAACTTCACAGCGAGAGCATTAGCTTATTCTAATAATTATTTGCTGTGGCATCAGGTATACGGTCTCTCGTTCTCATCAACTGGGCAGTGCTAACTAATTAAGGCACAGCAAGACAAACAAAACAACTAATTAATTAACAATTACAAAAAAGATCAGGTGTAGCTTGTCTCTTCAATCAACAACAGAGAAAAGCGTTTTACTCTAGGCGGCATTATAAAGGAAGTGTAGGTACTGTATACGGCTGCGTTGAGCACAGAGAATAGCTAAAAGATCATCTCTGCACTTCTACCAAACTATGCCAAGCTGTTACAGAGGGCAACATGCTGTCACCACAAATCGATCTGAAAACAGAAGCATCTGCATCTGGAGATGGGGCTAATGGAGGCATTGCCTTGGGTGTGTGATGGAGACAGCTTATTTTTTCCATGTGATATCCTAACAGTGCTGCTTATATACAAATGTAAATGGGCTGCTTAGAAGTTCCCCCCTCCCTCCATGTTTCCCTCTCTTTCTCCCTCTCTCTCTCTCTTCCATCTGCTAGACAATAGTTTTTTAATCTTTAATCCATGAGCAACCACTGAACACCAGTGAATTGCAAATTACAGATGTTTTACTGTCTCAGCTATTTTTTTTTCTCCCCCGTTTGCTTTCCAGCTTCCCACTGTCAGTCAGTGTCTCGCACATATCCTGTGCCATCATGGCACCATATGACACTGTCATCATTTGGTAATTAAACCCGTACTGGCTTTAAATATGAAAAGCTGGCAAGGGGAGATGAGTTGATGGGGCTCGCTGTTGTGGGGACCAGATTTCACAAAAGCGTCCAGACTTCCGCAGGGAGAACTTCTTCCTGCATTATTATTGTTTTGTTTTTTTACTACTGTTTTTGTGCCCTTTAACAGTATGCCAGGTCACTTTGTATGATATTTATTCTGCCATTTTGTTCAAACTTTGTTTTTAAATAGGAACAGTTCACACAAAAATTAAAAATCAGTTATGATTAACCATCAGTTGTGACAAACTCATGCAACTTCTTTCTGTGACAAATCTATCTTACTATGGATATATATATAGCTCAGGATAAAAAACAAGAGAGCACAAAATTATTTATTGATTATCTGGCTTTGCCACTGACAAGTATGTGTTTAAGATATATCTAAAATATTCCATGAGATATAAAAATCCATGATTTCAGCCTTGTATATTGAAAAAGAAATATGTGTGTATAATATTTACTTCATTTATTAATTATTTAACCAGGAATGTCCCATTGAGATACAATATCTCTTTACCAGGAGTCCTGGTGAAAACAGGAAGCACAGGACAGAGTTAAAAAAGTTTAAAAATATTAATGTCCACAACACAAAGACACATACAAAATTAACAAACCCTAATTAATTGCTAAACAAGTGCACTGTTCTACATCGACAGTCCTCTATTTTTTAAAATAGCAATAGATGGTATGGATTTCATATGTAGTATATGTTGAAGCTCATTCCATACATACAGTATGGAGCATACTTAGGGAATGCAGATCGACCTAACTCTGTGTGAAAAAAATCTAAGTAAGAGTATATCTGCTGATCTGGTACTGTAAGTATTTGAATAGTAACTCCAACAAAATTGGATATATACTGTGGTAATTACCAACTTACGCTTTAAAATATAAACTAATGTTGTTTTCTCCTTAACTGTAATGAGGTCCATTCTGTCAATTTATAAAAATTCACAGTGACAAATCTTAAGGCACTAAGGCAAACAATATCCATTTTTTTAAAACATTCAGAGGTGCGTGTATATAAAGTATATAGTAATAGTATTTATGTAAACTATATGAGTGTGGTTGGGTGTGTGTGCGCACATTGTAAAATATGCATGTATACTTTTTTCCCAGTAATGTCTGCAGCGGAATATTTTATATCACAATTTTATCATTCTGTAAGTGACACCACTGTGGTAAAACATATGCTGGATAAGATGGCTATTCATTCCGCTATGGCGACCCCTGATTAATAAAGGGTCTAAGCAAAAGGAAATGAATAAATGAATTTTATCATTCTCTGCAATACATGCTATAAATCACTATTCTCGTCTAAAATTTTAGACACATTTTCAGTAGCTTATAAATAAAACCTAAATGAACATGTCCCTCAAACACAACTATTAATGACAAATAAGCTGATAACTTCAAAGTATCATCAGACAGATCATTTGCCTTTTGGTTTACAAGCTTGGAAAGTCACTGGAGTAATCTTTATATATAAAAAAACTAAGGATTTCTCAAATAGTATGAGGTGCACATATAATTTCCAAAAAGTTTCCTCAGGCATCACAAGAAGCTGTCTATGATACAATATTGTTCATCGTTTCTGGATTCAAAAAGAGAGGGATGATAATGATGAGTGCAGAAACTCATAGGGTGCGCGAACCCACTGCGCCCTTCTACTATTACTGGAAGGGGGGTGAAACTTATTTAAAGCTAACGTGGCAGGAACTGGGACATATTCAAAGCCTTGCTGAAGGGAAGGAAAGGTGTGTACTGTCCGAGGGGGCTGCAGAGAACAGAAGAGCTGCCCATTAATCCAGCACTGCCTCTGCTCTGAGAAACAGTGTGCAGTGTTTGACCAGTGTATGGACTATGCGATAAAACCATAATCAGCCACTCCCTGAGTTTTCAATCTGGAATGGCGTGGTCTTCAGTCGATGGCCTATCCAAATGGATGATAACAGGAGAGATCTCACATCCATTACAGACACTCCAACAACCTTTATTGCCAATAAATGGCCCTGTTCTGAACCCTCACTCTGGTTTCCCCTGTATGGCCGTGTGTTCACTGTTATATCTGAGTGCAGAGAGTGGGAGACGCTTTCTCTTCTTCCGTTATGGCTTGCCATAGATCAAGGTCACTGTTTCTGTGATCATTACACCACTGAAGGGTGACAGCCTGCATTTACAGGCGATGATCAGAGGCCAGTGTGGGAGCCGAGCGCCTCTGTATTTCTCAGAAGGATAATAGATATGCGCGCACACAGACACGCACACATTTACAGTGAAACAAAGCATCTCTACAGCCCAGGGAAATCCAGTCCCTCTCTGCCGCACTCCAGGCACACGCTATCAAATGCTCCTGAAGCCGAAGCAGGCTCAAGGTCCTATGAATGATCTCTGATACATCACATGCAGGATGTACTGGAAAAACATGAAAGACAAAACAGGGTAGATATTAAAGCATTTAACCACCGTCCTGCATGTGGGTTTGTGAGAGTGAGAGGGGGGATATTAGAATCATGCCACTGGGGTGCATTGAGGAGGTCGCTGCTTTCCTATTGCAGTCGTGTTAGTGGAAGCTGTTTCCTGTCTGCTTTAAACAGTGGCAGCTGGCTTGAGAGCACCCTCGGGCTGCCTCAGGGTCCAACATAACACACACACACACACAAACACACACACAAAAACGGCAATTGGAAACTCATAATATTGAAAATATTAAAATACATATTTGTTTGTAAATGAATTATAAATGTAGTAAATTAATTAATTAGAATATATAATATATATATATATATATATATATATATATATAGATATATATATATATATATATATATATTATAATATATGAACTTGATATATATGTATATATATATATATATATATATATATATATATATATATATATATATGTATATAGGTGTGTGTGTGTGTATGTGTGTGTGTGTCACAAATAATTGTTATATAATTATATAATGTATATATATATTCATATAATACATACATAAATACACACACACACACACACACACACACACATACATATATATATATATATATATATATATATATATATATATATATATATATATATATATATATATATATATAATCGAACTTATAATATACTATTTTAATGCTTAAGAAACATTAATAATTAATTACTTAGAAATTTCATAATACACCCACACATAAAACAACCAAACAAAATCTAATCTAAAAATTTAAAATTAAAAATCTCAACAAAACAAATCAAAAAACATTTGATTTCTTTTGTAACTTTTATCCAACCGTTTGACTTAAAAAAAGATAACACTATATAATATATAATAAGGCCAAAAATCTGATTTTTAAAATCATTAATATGTTACTTGAAAAAAAGAAAACAAAGTATCCCTTATAATCCATAAATAAAACAAATCGGTTTTTTAAAAATATTTGTATAATTGTTTCTACGAGAAAACTTTATAATAATATCTGTACTTTTTGCATACATTCATTTCTGTAGATTAGCTATGCACTGACATTCTGACAACGAATAAAACACGTATTCATTTGATTCGACATAAAAACCATAGATGTGCTTTATTGCAAAACGCCAACTATGCGAGGAGAACAGTCGCGCGGCCACTCAGGCTTCAGTACATTAAAGCAGCAGAATGACACGGAATTATGTTGTGAGCAATATGGTTCAAATGCTCGATGCAGATGCATGTATAGACCCATCACAAATGCACATATAAGTGGAGCGGATGAGTGGAAACTTCCACCAGAGCTTAACAGCGCGAACGATCGCCAAGAGAAGAGTGGAAAGGGATGATAAAGTCTACTAACTGGAACATTAACAGACAAGTAACTTGCAAATACGTCGTATTACAATATCTAAAAGTACGACAGAGCGTGGTAAAGCCATAAAACTGTACATTAAATTATTATGGCCCCGACTTCGCCTAGTTAACAAACATTTTGTGGGAATCTGCTGTTGTCAGAGTTTAGGGATCTAAAACGTCAGAATTGTGGTTACTGAAGCCAGAGAGAACTGGAGAAATCGATTTCATTAAAACATGGGTGGACGCCTTGTTACATGTGCAATGCTCTACATCAGACTAATTTAATTGTCCTGAATGTTAATTACTAGTGACAGAGACGTGTAACTATTACAATGTTTCTAAGCAGCTATTCAGAACAGAAGGACCAGTTGTGGATTCGTTCACCTCAACACTTGACATTCTCAAGATTCTTTTTATAATCTAATCCCTCAGCGTCGAATGTTATTTAAACTTTACAGTTATTCGTGCTGGGTTGCCCTAGATTTTTTTTTTTTTTTGTACTATAAACTGCCATTGATATAAGCTCTGGTCTATTAAAACGGATTCTTAATTATAATACTAACTAAAATACAATATTCCAACAAAATCCAAGAAATCCACTGTGATTCTAGTGCAAACATTTACATTGGTTTAAACTACAACCAACTATCTCCCCCAACAATAAGTATAGGCTTTGTTCCGTGACAGGGGGAGCACACCTTTGACTGCTCAACTGAAAACTTTGGCCTTTCCTTTTTTTTCTGCCGGCTGGTAAGGCGGGTAGAATTATTGTGCTGTGAGGTTGCTGTAGTCTCTTAACTTGTTTCAAAGCTTTACGGAACACAGATGTGACTTATTCATTAATTTTGGGCAATTGTGCAGTAAAAAATTTATAAAGCATTAGTTCCATTAATCTGGCAATTATAACACAAAACTATGAATATGGTAGAAAAAATTAGTAAAGAAATTATTAATGTTATATATAACTTATTTTACACGGGCTTCGATTGTTCCATCAGAATATTTAATTCATGGAACATTTAGGTGCATCGCACAAATAATTCTTAAAAGTAAAAAAAAGGTTGTTTACTTTACATAATTTACAAACATAATGTACTTTACAGTAAGAAAAACATCTTAAGATTTGTTCAAGAATGTTATATTTTTTAAGTAAGGAAAATGATAAACTCTTATTCTAATCAAAATTATAATATAACCCATAAACAGTGCGCTCACAATTTCAAACCTGCCTAATATAGCAGCATGAAATTAATCTTGCCTCAAAATGCATTAACATAAATTCAAATGCAGCATTTGCTCATTTATTTCGGCAGACCCTCCTACCGAGAACAGGTTCACCTTAAAGTTCAGCCAATGAGCAGCACGAATCAGTTATCACAACCATTCATGCAGCCTTTACGCGAACTTCTGAGGAAACTTCATACACAAGTTCATGATTATTACACTATCCGTTTATAAGTGCACACATAAGCATTTTGATAAAGATCATGAATATTCATCATCGGTACAAGTCCTACCTTTTGAGTCTCCTATAACCGTAAACGCCTGCGTGCGGCTCTTAGCATTCTCCATACTCAAAGTCCCCTCTTTAACTTCCAGCAGACAAGTTTTATTCTTTCTTTTTATATAACACCTGCAACGCTTTATTTGCTTTGATTGCTATTTTCCCTCCTTTATCAATCTAGCTCAGTGGAGCAGAGGTTGCTCTCCTTTTTGTTGTCGTCTAAACCGTTTAGTTTTGGATGATCGGTCAAAGGTTGTGAAAAGCAGCGGGGAGAGGCAGGACGCCCAGCCGAGGAGGGAACGCAGGAGGCCGGACAGATCTAGTGGGCTGCATCGACGAAACGGACCATTAGACAGGGAAAAGCCATGGCTCACAGCTCTGGTCGATCAGGTAAGCGCAGGGCTCTCTTTTCGTCTCGCCAAACAGTGTGTGTTTATTTTCTAGCGGTAGGGGTGAGTCGCCGTCAGCTCAGGTAAGAACATACAGTAGGTGTTCTTTACAAACGTAAACTACTTGACCAGCGACTAACCTTATTGACCGCCCTATAATGTTGCAAGCGCGCTCTGCTCTTACGGTTGTAATTTGCGTGGTGAAAAGTCTGACATTTGCCTTGACAATCTGTACATTTAAAGTGGCAACTGTGGGATTATGTTATTATGCGGTGTTATTAGCTGGGCCCGCGTGTTGACAGAATAAGTGCTCACTGTAATAAGTATTATTTCGGGATTTCCCAACGCATAATTAAAATAGTAATTTAATCAACTTTGCAACAGTACAGTTTTATTAGCAGTATTAAATTCCATGATTATATTCATAACTTTATTGTTGTTTTTATTAGTACTAATCCTATAGCATTGTTGTTGTTATTAATATTAGCACACTGCTGCTGCTGTTGTTGTTGTTGTAGTTGTTGTTGTTGTTTATAGTACTGCTCGGTTAATTGAAAACATAGATCATATGCTAATTCACCTTTCTCTTTTGGGTGTAAATGTGAAGATCAATATAACACTTGTAATAATCTAATTAATTACGGTAAAATTAAAAGCAAGTACAAAATCAATCTCTGATGCTGTGGACAGAACTCAATTGATGGTCCATCTGTTCACTCTATAGACATCATGAATGGCTAATCTAAAACGCAGCTGATATCATGACTGTGGAGTAGTGAATGCCATTTTATTGTTTTTACAGCGGTCAACTATCTGAATATAATTTTGTTGCTTGAAGTACTGTGCTTTATTACTCAATATACTATGTAATTATTATCGGAAATATGAATAAGTTGCTTGATTTTTTTAATTTAGGCCATATTGTGGGCAACTCAACAAAATTATTATTATTATTATTATTATTATTATTATTATTATTATTATTATTATTATTATTATTATTATTATCATTTTAGCCTAAATCTAGCAATATCTGGTAATCATCTGAACTTGACCAGAGATTGCTTAAACTTTCGACTTTTAACTTATTTCCCTAAGAAGAAAAACGCTGGCAACACTGGAGAAAGAGGAAAAACGAATTTTCGGTATATAATTATTTTGTGTCTTTGTTATGACTGAGTAACTCTTAAAAACTCCACCAAATACGCTGTTTTAATACTATCCGGCTACTGAAAATCGCAGTAAGCGTATCAGACTTCTTAAAATTCCATTATAGGTTATTCCAGCTGTAAAAGCCACTGATATACTTGTATTCAGCTATAGCACACCAGCGTGGACATCAGGTCTAGTGAAGTGGAAAGTATCGATTGATGACGTTGACAATATTACAGTAAATGAGCTAAAACATATGGGCTTTTTAAAAGTGGAAATAGAAATATTGGAAAGTGGAATAGAAGTGATTTTCTGCATTCACACTGGATGTTCGTGTTGACTAACAAACTTATGTGACGTATAGCAAAGGCTGTCAGATGCACAATTACAACTGCACCTTCATGCAATCGAGCATCTCTCTCTCCTCTCTCTCCTTCTCCTCTCTCTCTCTCTCTCTCCTCTTCTCTCTTGGTCTATCTCTCTCTGTTTGACACGTTCGATCACTCTCTCCCAAACGTTCTCTTAAGAGTAAAACCTCCTGTTCACAAAAGCTTGATCTAAGGAAAAAAATACAAAGTGTGAAAAGAGTTAGAAACAAATCACAAGACCTTTTATTTAAAATGACACGCCTGCGTATTTTTCATATGTCAAAACGCTAAAATCACGCATTAAATTAAATAAAAACGCTCAATTGCACATGAACTATAATCTGAAATGCAGCAAAAACAAAGCCTAAGTACCCGGTTTTTAGTATTCAATGGCCACTGTGATCAGTTGCAATTAGTTTTGCTATCATTAACAGAGGAAGTAACTAATATAGTAAAGGGGAGTGCAGGCAAAAAGCTGGGGTCTTGCGGGGAAATAAAAGCAGCTTTAGGGGAAATGTGTAGTCGAGTGTGAAATTACAGCCCATGGTGTTACATATTGTACCAGAAGCTCCCTCCAAAAATACTAACAAAAAGAAGAATCGTCCCCAAATTTAGCCGGAAGGCATAACATAACATAGCCTCCTGTTCTTTTCGCCGAACCTACAAGGGTCACAGTGCGAACACTTTATAAATGTGTAAGAGACTACTTAGTCAAGTCCTTTTTTGTTTGTTTGTTTAAATCAAACATTTTTTTTAAATTAAGCTTTAATTCAACTTCGGCTTTAGTTTACTAAAAACAAAATCAGAATAATAATTGCAGTGCATAATACTTACGAAGCAGTGCATGACATTGTAATTCATTATTAACTGTTTAAATATTACTGTTAACTGTTTAAATATATTTGACAAGGAAGGAAATTAAGATTGGAATTTTTAAACTTTTATAGAAGTGATTAAAATACAAACATGATTAACAGGATTTAAAAGCTTAAAGATTATTTTTCTTGAAATACTTTTTAAAATAAAATAATAAAAATAAATAATATTTATAAATGATAATTTATTATATATTAATATAATGTGATGTATAATAGACTATAGATAGATAGATAGATAGATAGATAGATAGATAGATAGATAGATAGATAGATAGATAGATAGATAGATAGATAGATAGATAGATAGATAGATAGATAGTAGATAGATAGATAGATAGATAGATCTAAAATGCGAAGTGAAGAATATAGAGTCACTAATCAACTAGGCATAGCATAAACAAACTGACAAAACCAAAAACCATCGATCTCAGTTCGCAATGTTTTTCTTAAAACCTACATATGTGCTTAGTAAAAAAAAATGTTAAAAAGTAAGAAAAGAAAAAAACAACAAAAATTGCACATTGCGAACACACATTAAGTTAATCTCGTCATCACAATCAAGCATTTTGCTGGATATCCATAAAACTAACTTCAAGAATCTCCCACAGTCAATAAAGCAAACTAAGCAGCGCCATCTACAGAAATACCTAAAATACAGCAGCCTAAACTGAACGTTTAAGGCATCTTTTCACAATAACATCCGACAGGCCAGCAAACTAAGTAGCACTGTTGTATCAAAAGCGCCGATAAATGCAATGAAGTCTCAATTGTCAGATAGTTGTCAAATTCTCATCAAATCTTAGACAGAAATTGAGGTTAGACTATAAATATATATTAAGCTTATTTATACGTGCGTTTAATTACACTCTGTAGAAGGTTATTATTACATTTTTGTATTTCTTAAACAGCACATAACCTTTCAGAAAAAAAATGACGAAGGCTAATAGACTGACAGTTTAATATAACCATTTAACGCATTAGAATTAATTACAACCTGTATTCAGAGGGAAAACATAAAACGTAAAACGTAAAAGCATCCGACACCAATACCTATAAACGAAAAAACAGACAGAATAAAAACAAATAATAATAAGAAGACTAAACCATTTCTTGCATATTTAACAAGCCTAGATTTGACAACGTTGTAGGCTACTACAATTAACGACATAATGCATTAGTTTCTACGTTTATGATTCAAAACATGATTCATTCATGTAGTTTGACAACATACAGTTAGAAATACCACGATGGCTGGCCGCTGGGTGGTACCCGCTTCCTTTCCACTTGTCTTTTAATTTCCTCGATTTTTTTAACCCATCTCTCCTCATTTCCCGGTTTGCATCCCTCCCCTTCCGAAGTGTCGATTAAGAGACCTCCTCATTTGGTGCTCCAGCTTTTTGCGTTGGCGAATCACAAAGTGTTGGAATCTATTGCCTTTGTCTGACATGTCATCCATCTCTATGCGAGGGGGGATCTGGGAAGGAGGGGGGCGGTGGACTGCAGCTTTTAGAAACAGACACACTGAGAAGAGGGGTTTCAGTCTCAGCCCAAAGCTTCTAACAGGCACATCCCATTCTTGAAGAGAGGGGGACCGAGAGACACTCGCCGTGTCCATGTTTTTTCCTGTCATTCCCGCACGAATCTGACTGTACCCCTCAGACTGTTCAGACCAGAAACGCTTCTCCATATCGAGGAATTTACAACTGCAGTTTCACCAGAGGACACTGGAGGAGACGCAACCACTAATGCTTGCAGTCCCTTAAATATGTAGCTAACAAATAATTAACTCAACGATTGATTACGCTAAACGTTCCTGCGTGAAAGATTTTTAAGAGACCAGTGCAGGACATGATCTGCACCTGACCAGCCTCGTGTCTTCGTTGAATGGGACTGATCAGCACGAGATAAAGTTCGTCGCGCGCTGAACAACTTCTTCTGTACACTGGCATCGGAAGCACCGCGCTTTGAAAGGATAGCGATCTTTATTATTTCAATTAAAGCTACATAATCAAGGCGAGACGGCGACCTCAGTCGATTATCTTTCCTTCCTTTGCTATCCCATGGATATTCACTGCAAAGCAGACCCCTCTTCTCGGCGATGCACCGTGAGTAAAATAACAGTTTTTTCCTCTTAACAAATCTGTATTTATTTAGCATGAATAAAAGATAGCCTAAATTGTCAGCTTTGCGGTTGAGCTGGCTTGTAAAACTATAGGCTAACCTGTGCGCGTTATTTTTATTTTCAAAGCTCCTACAGAAATTTACTAATGATTGTTTTATTAATTTATTTACATAATACAGTAAATACGGAAGTACTCAGCTTAAGATACATATATGTCCGCTTGTTACATTTAACAGTAATTTGCCGTTATGACAAAAAGTTCGTTGAGAAAGTCTATTATTATACACAGCGTAATATTAATTTAAAATGTACTATTCTCAATTTTATGTAAAACATCAGTGATTCGCGCGCATTTTTTAGGCTACAACATAAGTCGTATTTTTATAGTATCATGTTTGGATAAATTACTAACCTGCCTACATGGGTAAAAATAGATTTAGCTACAAAAAATATACAATAAAAAAATCGGAAATTGCCAAAAAGCATTACATGTAAGACCCGATGCTTCCAGATGAAATGTAAAATATTAAAATAACCTATATTACAAAGCACTGCTTTAAAATGTAATGCGCAAAATTTACGTGAAAATAATGTGCAAACAATTTGAAAATCAGAGAGAAAGGGGAATTCTGTTAGGCATAATAATAATAGCAATAAGAATTTAAAAGCAGTTATTTAGGCGATATTGTTAAAAAGCACGGCATTGTAACAAGATGACTGAAGGCATGGTCTAATTTAATAATTAATTCTTAATTATTTGCAGTAGCCTACTCCATGTTGTAATATGAGTTATCAAGCTCTTTTTAATTATTTACAATAATTGTGCAAGGAAAATTAAACAGGTTGAAACATAATCTATGCGACAGTGGTTTGGCTGCAATGGAATAGTAGAGGAAAATACTACCTAACTGCAGCGGCTCTTATGGCTAGATAGCACATGCTGTTTTACCATGTTTACTATCATGAGCGCGCTTAAAAAAAGAAGGTTATGGACAAAATAATGACAGCATATTATTATTATTATTATTATTATTATTATTATTATTATTATTATTATTATTATTACCATAACTTTAACAACTGAAAATATAACAATGCCTATTTATGTGTACTTATCATGCACTATTATAATGACAAAAGTGTCTATATAGACTACTAAAGCCATTACTTTAACTACAAATTAAAAACTGTTTGTCAACGCGCTAAAAAGTAATAAATAAAACAAACATTATCAACAAACCATTAAGATTTCGATAATTAATTAACATGCGAACAAAAACTAACAGAAGAGAAACAAGGAGGTCAAGACTTTTTACGGGTTCATTTTCTATTTTGTTTCTAATTAATACAGACATTGAGCCTAATATCTTATTGTTTATCCTCGGTCCACACGTGCACACACAGGTAGTGTGTGTTTGGTGCGTGCGCGCTCCATGCGGATAGTGTTAAAAGGGAATAAGAAAGAGAGAGTGAGGGAGAGAATGAGGAAAATTAACGCTTCTGTGTGATAGCCATGTTAACGGCACAGCATATCTTCTATATGTATGTAATGTTATGCTTTTTGTGTCTGTGTTGTTGTATCCCATATAGGCACGGCGGTGTGAACCAGCTAGAGGGTGTTGTGAATGGCAGACCCCTACCTGACGTGGTCAGGCAAGAATCGTGGAGCTCGCGCACCAAGGAGTCAGACCTTGTGACATTTCAAGACAACTACTGGTCAGCCATGGCTGTTCAGCAAAATTCTCGGAAGGTAAGAAAAGGCACATATATTACAATTATTTCCGTTAATATACAATAATAAAATATTATGGTTTAATGTAATACATCTTAAGCATGGTTGTGCTGTTATGTGTCGTAGTTTTTCATTCTTTCTTTCTTTTTGGTAATTTAGTAACAAAAAAGGTCTAATTTAAATTACTGACCTTATTCATTGTGAAGGAGGAAGGATATTTTTCTAGGAACTGTTGTAAGATTTTGATTTTTTGAAATATTTTTCAGCTATCAAAAGGCTCTTATAAGGTATTCTGCACTTTAAATGTTCCTTAGAATTATGAGATATGTGTTGGTGGCATGTATTAATCGTGGGGTGCATGGGACACACATCAGCCGCTGAGGAAACCGTTGATAAATGGATGATTGCAATTTTTCAGATCGCAGCCAAGAAATGTTAATGTTTCAAGACGCTAAACCTATTAAATGTACGTGGTAAAATAGAAATGACACACATTTCCGTCAGTAGGATTGGGAAAAAATGTTTCAGATTTTGAAATACAATTGTGATTAAATGTATAGATTGTGTTATTATTTATGTCCCGTATTCCAAAATTTATAAATATGCCCAATGCCACAAGCTAACACAAAACCCGCCATTATAGCTTTCATGGCTTGGCAAAATATTTTAAAATAACGAATTATCGTTTATCTTTGTCTCAGATATTATGAACCGGCAGTATTAAACCTGGAGTAATTGGGGGGTCCAAACCAAAAGTGGCGACGCCCAAAGTTGTGGAAAAAATCGCAGAATACAAGCGGCAAAATCCAACAATGTTCGCCTGGGAGATCAGAGACCGACTCTTGGCCGAAGGCGTTTGTGACAACGACACAGTACCAAGTGTTTCATCTATAAACAGGTAAAACTGCGTTTTGGTTTTTGAAATTTTAAATGAATTAGAAAAAACCATGTCAGTGATGGAACAGAACTATTTTTAAAATCCATTCAATACTAACCCTAAACAGTTTCTGTTATTAAAACAACGAATCAAAACATTGACGGCTAAAGTATACCAGTAAATCTGAAATCATTTAGAAGCCCTTATAAAAAAAAACTACTTATCCTTTCTAAATTACGGTGTGTATTTTATGGGTGATGTTTTTTTTTTTTTTTTTTTTGCGTTTTTAAATTCTTGCTCTCGGGGGTGGTCTCAAATGTGCAATTCAATCCCCAATCTGTCCACAGCCTGCAGAGGATCTATAGTTGAGGTCGCGAAAATCACATCTGTCTCGATGAAAACCAATCAATACTCTGTAACCAGACCCAATGGCACTGGGAAATACGCGACCAGACCTCACTGCCATGTAGCCTTACGGAATCTCATCACAGTAGTCCTAAAGAAATATAGTACGCAAAAGGAGAAAAACGGGAGTTTATTTATGTGTTGATAAAAATAGTTGTACTATTTATCAATTTGATTTATTCATAGAAAAATAATAAAATTTTGTAATTTTGTAACAATATTATTATTATATTATTATATAATATAATAATAATAATAATAAAATAGTACGTTTGCCAATACTTCTACAAATAAAAATTATAATACATAGAAATTGTTAATGATATAACTATTAATAACAAACTTATTAATTTATAAGTTTTAACTTATTATAATAAACTGTTATTAATAAATAATAGTGCAAAATATGCAGTGAGCACAACGAGGCTTCTCAATAGCAATTTTAGTGAGCTGTTTAAACTTACTAAGCACTAGTAATTTCTGTAGTCCTTATTGTTATCATAAGTAATGCAAGGGAAATCATATGCAGTCCCTACTTATATGCCTACTTACATTAAATCAGTCAACTGAAAATAAAGTCTTGACAATTAGTTACCATTCTCATTCTTATTCTTATATAAATACAAAGGCCAGCTTAGACTATCCCAAGTGAGATGGAGTCGGGTGGTGGGAGGGGTGCTAGAGTGGAAGAACAAGGTGAAAAAGGCCTACCTGCAAGCAGGAGTAATGAACTTTGGTTAGGAGGCACTGTTCCATAGAGCTGGCCAGCAGCATTACATTTTAATTGAGCTGAAGAGAGATCATGGGCCGACCGCACAAGACATTTCCTCGGAAAAAAAAAAAACTGAGGAGAGAGAGGCTGAAAAAAATTCATTTCATGCACTATGGGCTGCTTAAAAAGGGCAATTTGAACAGGTCTCAACACATGTATGTTGGTAAATTTTAATCTGCATTAATGACATGAAAGAAGAGCCAGTAAACCTTTGTTTCTGATGATGTTTAAGTTGTCATCTTAGAGAAGGGCATTGTTAGGACATCTGTTTATGGGTAAATAATAACATACATATTATATATATATATATATTTATTTATTAATTTTTTTTAAATAAGTTGTCTTTTCTCCGCTCATGGAACACATATCAGATTAAACCCGAGTAAATCATTTCAAAAACTGTCTGTATTGTTTAATAAAATAGCAATTGCTACAGTAACTTCTGTGAGGGCTGTGCTTTAAGTGAATTTGACTGTACTTGCGCCAGAAATCCATCCTTTAACGTTGAGACTTGCGGAAGTGCTCAAGTACAAACAATTTGTAGATACAATATTTGAACACTTCCTGTTATTGCAGCAGAATAAGATTTGACACTGGCTGTGGTGGTATAGTCAGACAAGCCTTGTGCCATTTCAAACAGGTGTCTGAAAGTATTCCCTCAGCAGTAAGCAGACTTCAGAGGCAGGACCCTCATGCACAGAGTGCTTAAGAGGTTGACCTCTGCTCTGTTGACATTAGAAGATGTCCCAGCTTTAAGCACATTTTCTCTGCATGAATTATTGAAGATTACACACTGTCTGGGGTGTTCTCTGTGTCCTCCTCACAGCATGAAGTCACTGGCACACAACCAGTTCTGAGCCCTTCTATCGCCTGAATCCTAAGCGTCCTTTCAATAGCATTGATTCATATTTTAATGTTTCTACAGGAATTTCTCAGCACCCTGGCAAGTCATTAATTCACACCTTCTAAATAGCTCATTCGATAGCGAGAACATGGATCCTACAGTAGCTATTGAATTGTTTGGCTAACGCAAGTTGCAGGGTTAAATCACTGTTTTTGGTGGGGTTTTAAAAACAATAAAATTATAATAATATATAATAACCCTTTAACTGCCCCACCAAGAAAAAAATTTGGACTCCTAATGTCGCTAGTTAACACACTCAATGCATTTTTTTCAGCACATCCCATAATTTAGAAAATATCAGCCTCTACCAAATGGGTTAATATATGTCGGTTTATGGTAAAAGTACCGGAATGAATACATATACTATGAAAAAATCACAAAATATGAAGTGTAAGACCAGTTTATTTCAAAAAATATATTCAAAATAAAAAAAAAATTTAATACAAAATCATCTTTATTTATTGAGGTCTGCCATAAAATATTTCAGATTCTCATGTAATGTGTTTTATGTTGAATTTTTATAATAAAACCAAAATCAAGTGTAGTAGTGCAACAGGATGGTTGTTTGATTATTTTGTAAACCAACAATGCTGTGTGTGTAAACCATATTTAAAACGGTCATTCTTCAAATGACTTTACAGTCATTATTTAAACAGTCAAAAACATGGTCAAACCATTTGGTAGAGCAGGTAATACTGCTTTAAAATAATACTGCTTTAAATAGTTTGTTTCATACATTAGAATGTGTTGCTAATCTTATTTTCTGGTGAGAATTCTACAGAAACCACCACTAAAAGTAGTATACACAGTTTTTTATACTAACAATAAATCTGGCATATTTATTTTAATATTTAGATTTTTCAATTATCACATTAAACTTCTCTATTTATAGATCACAGCGCAACCATGAAAAATGTTTTAATTGTAATTTTATAAATTTTTATACATATAAATATATATAAATTAATCTAAATATATATATATATATAAGCACACATATATACAGTTGAAGTCAGAATTATTAGCCCCCCCTGAATTATTAGCGCCCTGTTTATTTTTTCCCCAGTTTTCGGTTTAATGGAGAGCAATTTTTTTCAACACAATTTCTAAACATAATAGTTTTATT
>NW_026613669.1:17500-42500 GCF_903798145.1 Danio aesculapii | reverse complement strand
GATGATGGTAAGAGACTGGATTTCTCTCCATCGCTTTTATTCCCCTCTCACTCCTTTTCTAGGCCTCTCTACAGCCCCCTGTAATTTCCAATTTGTGTGGGGAGATGAAGATGGCATTTTGATAGCACTGGACAAAGCATTTTGTAAAAGAAAAAAGCGCTCTCAAGTGACTTGTTATGTAGTAAAGCAGATTGGACTATTTCATTCAGCCGCTTGATACTATGGTGTTTGCACGGCTGTAGCACATTTATTTGATGATACAGTAGCTCTGCGCAAACAAGAATATGCCTACATGCTATCATTTGGTCGAATCATGACAGCATAGCGCTTAGGTAGCGCGTCACGGTTGTATGCTTTGGTAAATAATACAGGTCAAACGGAAAGACCGGAGAAATCAGCAACGTAAATGCAAGAGATGCATGAGGAAAATGTGCTCAGAACAGACTGGGAGAGCACTCAAATGACTCGATTTATGATTGGCTTAAAAACTATTTGAGACGTTTAATCTCTCGCACTTGTCTGGTTGTGTATGTTTGCTTTTATGAGAACTGAAACAGCAGCAAAAACAAATAAAAAAAAAACAAAAGAAAAAAGAGAGCTGCCAACCTGCTCATGCCAACATTCTCTCTCCTTTTCTAAATGAGAGGGCAACATACTGCCTAAGGCCTAATGGCTGATTGGCTGTTTCATACAATCGCCTTTGAATGCTAGTGAAATAAACATCCATGTGGCCCCGGGCCGAAAGGGAACACAGAAAGTGCTTTAGTCAAAGGGAGGGAGGTTGAAGTGGTTGGAAATGATCTCTTAAAACATTTATCAAAGCAGGGCTACTTGCTTCTTTTATGTTTCCATCTCTTTAGTTCTCTGGAGTGGCAACCACTTGGATGGGAGGAAAATAGGGATATTGTAAGTTCCGTTAGCCCACCTTCTCTTTGCTTGCTCAATCACAAGCCACTCGAGTCTGATCAAGTGCTCTGTGAGGGTTGTATATGAGTGTGTGTGTGTGTATGTGTGTGTGTGTGTGTGCACATGTACGTCTAGGGGTTGTGTGTCGAGGGGAGGGGGATGAGACGGAGCGCACTGACGCTTAATGATATCTTTATGGAGAGGGCTCTGGATCATATATAAACACTGCGAGAAAGCGACTGTGGCAAATCACATTTGCTCCAGCGTGGCATGCTCTTACCCAGACCGTCGTGGGGCTTTTTCCTCTGTCACTGTCATAGACCGTTTGCTCCTAAAAACAGAGAAGGGACATAGCATGAGCGAGAGGGGATTACCCAGCCAAATGCCAGCGCCGGTAGTTATTCCTAGTTTGATTAGAACTGACACGACGTGAAGAGTGGATCAAAGGCTTGAGTGTAATTGCATCATAAAACACTAGGCGGGCAAACACGAGTTTACTTGCGTGCGCAATATCAAATTTAATACCGCTTGGGTGAGGATTACCTTTCATTATAACAAGTAGAGTAAATATTCCGGTTGTTGCCACTGTGTTTCTGTGCTCTGACCTTATGTAGGTCTCTCAAGGTGTACTGAGACATTTGTAGGGCATATGTCACGCCGTGTCCCTGATGAAGAGCTCATGGCTGGCAATTGATACAGTGCCAAATGTCTAAAAGCTTTGCGTTATTTAAACGTAGCCCTTATTTCACACCGAGACATCAGGGAGGCAGAACGACAGCCAGTGTATGGTTTCAATTTCATAGCAGCCCAGCAGCCTTGGGCTACCTGAGAGCCCTATTTGGCTGGGCACAGCCAATCTTCCCTTCATTAGACGATGACATAACAGAAATATGCTAATCCGATTGTAGGAAAAGCTGCGCAGATGCACTTTCAAACATTTCAACCAGGCAGTTCTGGGAAAAGAAATGAGTTAGCATTCATTCAGTGCTTGATTTAAGAGAGGCTCCCGCAGACTTTATATTCGATGATGCTAGTGCCCTTTAAAAAAAAAAGTCCCCATTATAAGAGTGATATGGAGATAATGTAGTGTGACACGCGTTATGTACACCAGGTCTTTTGCAAGAGGAGCTTCAGGGACACAGGTGTCATAAGAGTCATTAATCTGTTCATTTTCATGTGTTACTGCAAATTAAAAGTAGCGTGTTGCTTGCTGGCTACGGGTGACGTTTCGATGTGGTGTGGACCGTCGGAGGAAGGGAGGGGAAGAGCCTCCCAAGATTAGTTCTTTGGTGGCAATAGCTCCCCGCAAGTTGAACATAGTGACATTTAAGAGAATTTGCAATTCTGCAGAGAAAAGCTATTAATTCACAAATTAGCACCCCCCTTCCTCTATCGTGGATGTGCAAGCTATTCAGGAGACAAAAGAAATAGCCTAAAGGGGAAGAGAGAGACACAGCCCTATCTGTGTAAAGATTGGTTTATATGTCTGCAAGCAGTGATACCAATTATGCCAGCACAGAGAAATGCGCCTCAACCTTATTGCTGCTTTCACAGGCCCTTCAATCCATTGCCAGATTTATTTGTGTATCTCATTATGGAAAATAGAATGCCTCTCTTGCCAAATGCATTAATGGCAAAAGAGGGAAATTAAGCCTGTTTGGGATTTCTCATTTGTCAAAGTTAATACTTTGTTACAAAACTGACACAAATGAATGAACTGAGTTAATTACTAGCGTACAGGCAATGAGCGGTGCATTTCCTTTGGAGTTTGGTTCTCACCTGTCCTTGCGTCGGCTGATTAGCAGGTTGTGTGACCCAAGTTCATCACAAAGCCAGACATAGGGCCTGCATAGGGAGTGGGCCAGTTGCTATAATTAAGTGCAAGAACGCAGATTGACGCTTGAATCGGCTGTGGGAGCGTGTGTTCAGAGGAAAGATATTAAAGTGGGCTGATTTATAAGGCATAGAGGGATATTTATTTGGCCTTAGCATGATAAAGAGGTTAAATCTGTGCACCTGCGGTATGGAAAAAGTTTCACTTTGTAGCTTGTTTGTTCATCGAAAAAGTATTGCTTTGAAAGGGAGCGACGCCACACCTCAAATCCCCATGCTAAAATAGTTTGGCCCACAGCTAGAATGCTTGAACCCATGCTTCCATTTCATGGCTGTGAGATTCTATTGTGTCAATATGGATTCTACTTTAAAAAAAAGAATAGAAATGAAATACATCCAAACCAAGAAATGGATTGGCCTCAGTCTAAATCGAATAAGAACATCCACCGATCTCATCATGATGATGGCCTCTGTATGAAAGAGAAAGCCCAGATTTGAGCGAGGCTGCGGAGCGGAACCGGCAGAGAAGAAGGTGCTGGGCTCCTTAATCAAAGGACACAAAAGGTCTATGCCCCCGCTCGGCTGATACATCTGCATTCAAGCAGACCCGCCGCCCCGGCTTGCCTGATAGCACAGACGCGAAAATCTGCAGCACCAAAACATATACGGACAGGGTGGTTCACTTCGGAGAGGAGTCATGTCAGAGAAAAAGTCAATTATGAACGCTGATGCTGAGAATTAATGGTGCGCCGCATTACGCAGATTTTAAAAGGAAAGAGAGTGAGAGCAAGAGAGATACGCATTCATTAATTGCGTTCCAGAACGCTGCGTCACATGAGGCCGATTGTGCTAAATGACGGACTGGGTGTGAGTACAGTAAAGAATGTGTGTTATGGGTGAGAGGAGAAACCCATGCTGACAGCGGTAGCCTGAGAAAAGAAAAAAAAAAGAGAAAAGAGAGAAAGCGCAGCTCCTACTGGCAGCCTGCACACTGCTCAGCGACGCTAAATTGAATTAATAAAGCCTTTAAACACGCTGTAACATAACAGGAAATAACAGCCCGGTTGTGCTGCTGCTGCCATCTCGCTCTTTCTCTCCCCTCCATCCCTCTCTTGTTGTTTCTTCTATTGTCACGTCTTCTTCTGATTTAGTTATTTGCTGTGCAGCCTTGTTCACATATATTTCATAAACAGGAGTGCCAAATCTCTTGTTTTTTACTCGATTTTACAGCCTATATAATATTACAGAAGACTCACTTCAATTTCTAGTTTTGAACAAATGTGAAAAATCAAATTTTCATTAGATTAAAAATAAAGAATTAGATTTTTCGATTGAGATAGAACACCTCTGGCTCGATGGTTATTGTACCCCCAAAATGGAATTCTTTTACTCACCTTAATCTGATTTCAAACCTTTGTTCCTCCTCATTCAAACACAAATGAGATATTTTGAAGAATGCTGGAAAGTGGTAGCCACGTGAAGTCAATGGCAGCCAGTTTCCAACATTTTTCAAAATATCTTATTGTGTGTTCAACAGAAGAAAGAAACTCAAACCGGTTTGGAACAAGTGAAAACATAAAATAAACGATATCCGTGACTTATCTCTTAAAAAGGCACTCAATTCTGCACTCAGAAATTAAAATGTCATTATTTACTCGCCTTCTTGTTTTTTAACGTTTTTTTTGTTGTTTGTTGTTTTTTTTTGGTGAAACACTGCACATCCAAAATAATTTTTTTAAAATGGACCCATTGATTTTTTTATGCATAAAAAAAAAACTGAGACAGCTCTTCAAAGTATCCTATTTTGTTTTCTGCAGAAGTCACAGGGGTTTAGAACATCATAGAATGTGTAAATAATCACAAGATTGGTTTAGGTGAACTGTCCCTATTGGAGTATAAAGTAAAACATAAAAACAAGAGATGGTGTGATATCAGGTCAAGGGGTCATAGGGTCACAAGACCCTCATTTGCTTTTCAAAAAAGCTCTCTCATTCAAGCCAGCCTTATCTGATGAGATGAAAGCAGGAAACTCAGCACTGTTCCCCTAAAGAATGTCCACACCTGCCCAGTCAACCCTTAAAACACTTCCTAAAACACTAAGATATTCTCTCGGAGTTCATATCACACATTTTAGGATGCTTTACCTTCAGTGATTTTAAAACTCTTAAAATGCAGACATTGACTACCGTACAGTGCATCTATTAAAATGACAAGTTCACCATGATAAGACTGTCTCTTGTTCTTAGTTTTATTTGAACTAGGCTCTCCAGAGGAGGGAAACCCAAGGAGGCCTGTTTTATGGACTCTGGGTATCTGATCTGACAGAGCTTTAGGTCCCATAGCACCAGAGTGCTAATGCAGTGGGATGTCAAAAACAAACACACTCAAAGTGTTCCAATGAAATCAATATAGCTCGAGCGCTGATGTAAACAGGAGCGGAGCATATACATAGTCCATACAACATCACAGTGAATCCCGGTGAAAAACTCCAGTCAGAAAAGCTGATATAACTTGATTTAACTAACTGTAATATAACAGAGATCAGCCCAACACCCCCTCCTCTACAACTGAAACTGCAGGTTTGTCCCCCATGTCAACCTGCGCCCCAACGCACGTTGGGCTTTGAGTATGGGAAACATGCTGTACCAAAAGCAAAATGACAAACGCCTGCTTATTGATCGCAGTTTGCACTTAGACCAGCTGATAGAAAGTAATTAATGACTCTATTTTCTTCTGTACCAAAGAGACACATTGAGGTTTATACAGCAACAAACGTGCTGCCTTATAGAAGCCCCCCAAGGGAGCTGTCTATAAAAAAATGCCTGCGCTCAGATATGGAATGACTCGGATAATGCAGGGAGAAAAAACACAACAAAACAACCACCACCGGGAATTAATAGGAAGAGAAAATGTTGCCTTGGTGTAGCTTAAATTCACACTCTCTCACACATGCAATATCTCCCAGCCTCTTATCACACCTCTCGTGGATCTATTTCTCCTGAAAGTCAGTTCATCCTGTGGCCTCAGCCATTGAAAAAAGGTCAAGCTGGCGGGTTAGAATGGCAATAATAGCCCCTGAAATGGTACTATCAGTGGAACATGATTGATCAATTGAATTCCATAGCACAGAAAAATGTGGGATTAAGTAGAGTATTATACGCACAATGAGTTGAGGCATGATGTTCCATTTCAAGTTCATTTCGCCTCTCTCCTGCCACCAGATCAGGCAATCAATAGGGGCCTTGCATATCATATATCACTACGCTCTCGCCGAGGAGAGAACATAATCTGCTGAAATTTAGAAATGACCAGATTTGTAAGGGAGCAAAAAAGGAAAAGAGAAGCCCCTCCACCACCAGAGAGCGAGAGGCGGGAGGCAGGCGAGGTTGCACGGCGACGTTTGCTGAGTGTTTGCAAAGGGGTTTCCGGGATGGAGCCAAATGAGGCACTGGGGAAGAAAGGCTTACCTGCTTCGGCTGGGTGATGAGGTCACGGTCTGAGGGGAAACTGTTCATTGTTTATAGAGGAGGGAATGCATAAGCTGGCAGTCAAGCTGTGTAATTGTATTCAAGCCGGGACTGCTCTCCCCATTTTTCCAGGGAAAAAGCAATATTGAAAGTGAAAGCAGAATTACATTCTAAAGGAAATTGTGCCTTTTAAATAATAGCCTCTCCATTTTCCAAGCAGCCCGCTGACGGGAAAGAGAACAAGGCAGCTCATGCTAAAACACATGGTGCCTGCCGGACAAGTATATGTTTGCTCTGAAGGTAATCCATCAATTACTGCAGGCCTATCAGATGATGACGGTGCTGATGCTGATCTGGGAAGGGGGGAGGTGTGGCGTGGGTCTTCTCTCTCCCACTTTGTACTGTCCACATATCCCCCCCCTCTCTCTCTTCTCCCAGCTTCATGTGCTCTATCTTTCCACAGCTATTAGGATCAGTTTGAGGCTAGCGCTGACTGGAATTTGAGCTGATATACTCCAATCTTTTCATCCAGTGGTTCTGAGAGGTGCACCACAGTGCTAGATGTGTGGGGGGAGGCGGGATGGGCTGCCTGTCCTGGGGAGAAACGGGACCATAACGACTGGTACTAGCATGTGCCCTTGTCCCTCTCTCCTCTTATAGATGGTTCAGATGGCTCTGGCCCTAACAGTGATTCTCAGGGTAGTGTGGAGAGTTACGGAAGCACCTGAGGGCGATTCCTTCACTCAACAGCAGCTGGAGGCTCTGGATCGGGTGTTTGAGCGGACCGTCTACCCCGACGTCTCCCCACGTCAGAACACATCAAGCCAGAGCCGGTTAGTAATACTGAGGAAAATACTAACAAACTAAAACATTAATTTACAGCACTAATAGTACTAATTGTGTGAGCGGTACAGCAGAGCCTAGAGATTTATTTTCCTTAAGATAATTAGTGAAATCAAGTACCATACGATTTAATCCCAGACAAATGTTAAATGATGCATCTTGCCAAGCATCACTAATATATGCCATTAATAGTCAAAGGGTGCATTAAAGCCAGATTAATTTAGTTTTTAATAATTGCACATTCAACACGAATCCAGTGATATGAATCTGAACAATAATTGGACAAATGTTTAGTCTGAATGAAGAAGCTCATGGAAATGTATGGCTGCGAAAAACAAAGCCAACAACATACACAAACTGCCTACTATATTCAAGCTCTTATTTAAAGACTTCGGTTATTACAAGAGATAAGCTTATTTACTTTCATTATACTATCAAACAAACCAGGTGACTATTAATTTTTCCCTTGAAACTCCAAGTAGGGGCCCATAAAGCAAAGCAGTGGCCTAATTGAGTTCATTTTAATTTCTCGCCGACGCAGAGAATTACACTGGTGATAAATCAGGGGGACAGCCCTCACCCCTAGTAGAGGGCCTAATTTGCAGCTAATTACAAAATGATTCTACTGGAAGATCAATACCAAAACGAATTGGAAATGACTTGCAATACACAGAGAAGCCAAGAAGGTATAAAAAAGGCAAGGAAAGAGACTAAATGCAGGGAAAAAAACAGCCCTGGAACAGTCCAGAAAAAATCACTTTTAATTTAATGTAATATTAATCAGACTACATTTCCCATTTATTGCTCCGTTTTTTTTTGTGCCCCCTTTTTAACTCTTGAAAGAGCGGACCCTATTAGCCATGTCTGGTGTGTGAGGGCCGGGCATTAAAAAGCCATTTTGGAAATGCTAAACTCAATGGGCTCACCCCTCCCACACTTCTGCCAGCCATTTGGTCATCCTTTTCAGATGGCTCTTCAGTTGCCCCACGCCCAACTTGCCCCTATCTGCATGATAAAATAGCTGTTGTGCATCTGAGGCCAGACCAAATAGAGAGGAACACATCCGCTACTGGCCAACTGAACATTTGTAGCAGAACAATTAGAGTTTATCTGGAATAGAGACAGACAAGTCTGGGGTCACGGCATTTCCCATTGGGACACCGGCCTATTGTGGTGTGCAGATGCACCAAACGCACACACACGTATACGAGCGGACATATGTATGCTCGCACTTTAATACGCCATGAACAATGGTAGCCGGAAATCTATTCTCATTTGTTGCATTGGCTACAAAGAAAATCTATTTGCAAAAACCTCAAGTTAATCCAGCATCAATGTTTTAGCATAATAGAGAGCCATTTTCGAGCTTACGTTCATATCATCATTTTCCTCATCCCAAAGAAAACAAATTACAAATAGTCTCAAAACGAGGCCATGTTGGTAATCTAACAAAGCGGACCCGTCTCCTCCCTTGGCTGGTCAGGGGAATGACTGCAGTCAAGCACAAAGAGACAGCTGACACCCCTTCCTTTCAGTCTGTTCCAAATCCTACTCTCTGTTCCCGCTCACAACCTTAATGTATGCAGACACAGTTCACATTAACTCCACCACCAAAACACACACGCACATCTCTCTGACTGAGAGGGAAAAAAATTGTAGAACTGAATTTCAGGTGCCCATTTACAAAGCCACCAGAACTGAGCCGCTTCTACATAAATCCCTGGTTATTGTGTTAAACATTTTCACCTAAAAGAAAATCAGTGGCAGCTCAGAGGCGGAAAGCTTCTAATTGGACACCTTATAAAAAAGATGCTTGGATCCCAAGATATATCTCCTTAAAGTGTCCCCTCCCCTCATTGGCAGGCTAATGAGTACTCGCTACCAGCACTGAACCCTGGACTGGACGAAGTCAAGCCCAGTCTGTCAACCAGCGTCAGCTCAGATTTGGGCTCCAGCGTGTCACAGAGCTACCCGGTAGTGACAGGTAAGAGCGCTGGATCGACTGTCCCGGCTGGCCATTAGGACGTTCATATTCTAGACTGTTTTATGTGGTAAAGTGAGCTTTGTAAGTTAAGAGGACAGGTGAGAGTGGAATGTGACATGTTGATCTAAAGTGGATGGATTAGCGCTGCCGCTCTGTAAGAGAGCCACAATTGAAACAGACAAGCATGCAAGGCCCAAACGTGATCATGGAGAATCGCTGTGGCTGCTATACCACTTTGTGTACTCGAATGTTGTCCTCAGCGTATAGTTCTCAGAAAGAATATGGCACTTTAGCATAGTTTGGCCTTTAATGCTGCAGTGTTTGGGTTTTTTCCCTCTTCTTCTCATGGTTAATGTCAGCCTGGCTAATTGAAATATTGTTTCATTGTTGCGGCTGTTATTACCTCAGCGAAGGTTAAGTTTACTGATAGCCAACTGTCGGCCTGAGATTAATACGCTGAGCTTTTAATAAAATTCACATAATTATGCAGGAGCCATCAAAGCCAATGAGTTCTGTGTGGGCGGAGGACAGGATGATTGAAAATTGCTGTGCCCCCTTCTCAAATGATAGCTGGATAATGTTATGTGAAAAGAAAGGGCTTTTTTCCCCCTCGGTAATATGTGGGAGGTAGAGTTCCCTCCAGAAAGTTGGGCCTCTGGAGAAGAAAGGTGTGTTTTGTCCTTTGTATGAAAGCAGTCTCGGTCTAGGGAGCACCCTCATGGCAGGTGGCCTTTCTTGCACCTGGGACGGGACCCACCGGGGGTCTTAGTCAAGACCACCTCTTGATTCTGGTGGAGAGCAGGAAACTGCCCTGGGAGAGAGATTCTGAATGGTTGTTTAAGTTTTTACTCTTGTTAATGATTTCACAACAGCGTTGGTTTATGCATGCACGATGAGGAGACTTTCTGAAAAACTAAACTAAAACACAGTTGTAATTATGTTGCGAAGCTGTCTAGCCTCAAATGACATTTCTCGAGAGTCTTATATATTAACTGTTTCCGTGTCATATTCTAAATGACTTTTGGCAGTAATAACCCTCATTTATTGGGGGGGAAAAAGCAGTTCAGAGATGCAATAATGTAATGTTGTGGTGTACTCGCATGTGATAACTGGAAATAAGAATAAGGACAGAGTTAAAGGAGGTGCTAAATTACCCTACGCATTTACACGGAGAGCCAATTCTGAATAAATTACTCCCTCTCATTGGATAGAGCTGGAGATTATGCTCATTCCCAGCAATGTTTTCCTGAGCCAATTAAAATTTCACGCTGCCATTGATCTTGTTGATTTTATGTCGTGCCATTTGCATAATCTATTAAAGATGAATGATTAATGAACTCTTCATTACAAAACAGAAATTGGAATTTTAAGGGCACTACAAGGCATAGGGGACGTGTTTTTTGTGTTACGTGTTTACCCAATTAGTTTTAGGGCTTGCTGCTCTTTACCTATAGTAGTCCTGAAGGAAAAGGCGGTTGAAAATAGCTTATCTGTTTGGACTGAAATGTATGATGCTGGAAAGAAATATCGATGCAGGGATGAAAAATATTCAATCATATATAAATATTATTAGTTTACAAATAAGTAAATAATATACATTTTGTTTATTAAATTAAGTACAGATCTTCTATATGAGTCATACCTGTTCCACACTTTCGCATATTAACTGTAGTAGAAGGAGAAAAAAACAATGGATGTTTTATTGCAAACTGCAGTAAAAGTCTGGATCCTGTCCAGATATGACTAGCCTTTTTAAAAGGCCGTTTGCACATACCTTCACAATGAATGACTAGTGCGGATTCTTAAGCGCCGTTCCTGCCGAGCCGTATAATGGAAGTCTTCCTGGTGCCAGTAGGATGGTACCGTGTAAATGGGCACCCCTCCGACCCGCTGAAAACCTGAGCAGGTGCTGAAGGGATCCCCCTTGTTCCAAATCTCTTCGGAGAGATGGGAGGAAAGGAGGGAGGGGGAAAAAGCACCCGGGCCTGAAAGCAACAGAGCTCCATGTCTAAAATAAAAAAAGAAAAAACAAGCAAGAAAAGTAAGAAAGAAAAGCAGCATACGCAGGCAGAGCACAAGAAAAGACTGCTTTGTGTCGGCTTATGCTGCTGATGAACTCCGACTGAAATATATCCGCCAGAGAGCCATTTTTTAAGTGTGGCCCGCTATTCTCCAGTGAGCAGCAAACAACACGCTGCCGGCTAGACTGAGGTACCTGATGTGTGGCCCGGTGACAAAACTGCCTCTGTCTGGAGTCACCAGAAGCCCCAGCAGGCCCCTAGAGCCCAAATTAATGTTTATTTCAGCCTCACAATAGCACACTAACCTTTGAGCACACATTTGATAATGAATGACTTTAGGAAACTTATATTGGGGATCAAGCTATTTGGCCGTCCAAACATTAAATTGCTGGAATGGATTAGGGTGATGCAGTTTTTACTGTGAGGATAGGATAAAATGTTTTTGGAGGAAAAAAGTTTGTGAACACCTTTTTCTATGATCTCACAAATATTATTTGGTTAAGTAAGTGTTTTACAATAATGTTTTAAATGAACTAAGACTTAAAAATCACTACACAAATAGGGGATTTCAAAAAAACACATTACAAGTGTAATATGGTTTTAAATGTTGTCAGATTTTGTCCAGTAATTTTTTAGTAAAAAATAATGACTATCATAGACTTTACCACAATTTAAAGAAAATAAAGATAAGAAATATATAATTCAGTCTAACAGTAGTTTATATTCTAAAAATTCTGCTATATGTAGCACAAGAAATCAGTGAGGAAATACTCAATGAAATTTGAACAATCAACTGTTTGTAACCTAAAGAAAGGGATAAGTTAATCAATATATTCATGATTTCTTAGTCATAACAAATGAAAACATGATATTTTGATCAACTGTCCTTTTCTGAGAAGTAAAAAGTAAAAGAACATTATCAGATTTGTTTTGTATAGTAGTTGTAACATTTTACTCAATCCCATACCCATCATTATTCTAGAGAACAATCATAAAAGAACTTTTGTAAACTAAATTTGAAGACAACACTAAAATGGGACGTCATGTTTTTTCACCTTAACATTAAATACAAAAGTTGAACGAACGTTGCAAAAAACATTAACAAAGATCAATAAAGCAGATCTATTCATTTTTATTAGTTATGTTAGTGGATGCATTAACAGGATAGTTAATGTTAGTGGATGCAATAAAGGGATAGTTCAGGCAAATTTTTCAATCTGTCATCATTTTACTGTCATCCTTTAATTCTTTCAAAACTTTCTGAGTTTCTTTCAATCCGTTGAACACAAAAGAACACACTTGATATTGAATGACTTTAGGAAATTACGTATATTGGGGATTCAAGCTATTTGGCCTTCCAAACATTACATTGCTGGAATGGATTAGTGTGATGCCGTTTTTACTGTGAGCATGGGATAAAAGGTTTTTGGAGAAAAAAAAAGAGTGTACATACGTTTTCTGTGGATCTTACAATGCATTATTTGGTTAAGTGTTTTACAATAATGATTTAAATGAACACTTGAAAATACTAGACAAATAGGGGATTTCAAACAAAACATTACAAGTTTGTAAACAAAAAAATCTGTCATATGTATAACACAAATCAATTGAGGAAATATTCTATGACATTTTAACAATCAAATGTTTTATTTTTAGAAGAGATAAGAAATCAATATGGGTGACGCAGTGGCGCAGTAGGTAATGTTGTCGCCTCACCGCAAGAAGGTCGCTTGTTTGAGCCTCGGCTGGGTCAGTTGGCGTTTCAGTGTGGAGTTTGCATGTTCTCCCTGCGTTTCGCGTGGGTTTCCTCCAGGTGCTCCGGTTTCCCCCCACAGTCTAAAGACATGCAGTATAAGTTAATTGGGTAAGCTAAATTGTCCGTAGTGTATGAGTGTGAATGAGTGTGGATGAATGTTTCCCAGAGATGGGTTGCGACTGGAAGGACATCTTTTTGACCCTAATATATTATCAAATACAAAAAAAATCAATAAAACAAATCTATTCTTTTTTTATTAATTAATGTTAGTGGATACTTTACAAAAATGTTAAAGGGATATTTCACACAAAATTGAAAATCCTATCATCATTTACTCACCCTTTACTTCTTTCAAAACTTGATGAGTTTCTTTCTGGAAAAAGAGAGCTGGAAATCCAAAACCATTGACTGCTATAGCATTTGTTTTTCAATGGTTACAGGTCTTCAGCTTTCTTCAAAATATCTTCTTTAGCGTTCAACAAATGAAAGAAACTCAAAGGTTTGTAACCACTTGAGGGAGAGCAAATAGTGACTAAATAATTAGACATTTTAGGTGGACTATCCCTTTAACCATCTTATAGTATAGATTTAGCATTTTGTCAATCTCTAAGGCAGGTGACTTTGCTGGAGCTGTTGGGTTAAAAAGGAAGTCATTCCTTTCCCTCTCTCTTTGCACACATGTGAAAGCATGCATAGGTGAGAGCATGAGACAGACGTGGAGAACTCTATAGCTGTGGTTTGTGTTGAGATGTGATGCGCCTCCACATAGACCGGCGTTTATCTTCCATCTCGGTAATCAGGAGGTTGACAGCCTTCCTTTTTGCAGGTCTTGCTTGTTTCCAGAACAATAAGCAACAGCACCTCTGATTAGTTTCAGAGTTCAGTGATCTTGAACACTGGGCTTCGGTCAGTGTAGCGAACGCCCTTGTCTGCTTTACAGCGGCAAAGCAGAGGCCGTGAAAACGCCAGGCCTAATTCCTCCGACAGCCTCTCTTTTCCTCCTCTCTTCTCCTTTATTGGCCTCTAAGGTCTTTCATTTTTGAAGTTAGAATTTATTATCTTCCTCTTTTGAAATATAGCCATCTAAACGCCTCGTGCCTCCCGATTAAAATCTAAAAAAAACGTGGCGTGTTTATCCTGCTGCATGAAGATTCGTCCGTTAGTCCCAGTTCAGCTCCGGAAAGGAAATTCTGCCATTGATTTGTGTGGGAAAGAGGCCAGTTAAGTTGCCTGATTTCCTGGCGTTAGGTCAGAACGGCTTGTCAGTGTTTGCGTCTGACAACAAGGAGGCCTTATCTTAATGAGCGACTCTGCGCACATAGCTCGGTTGTAAAACAACAATAGTTGGGAAACAGCTAATGAGGCTATCATGAAGCTGTGAGAGCCCTCCCTACAGACCATGTTAACAGCACAGAGAGATGAAGACAGAGCTCACATTGATTGCTCAAGCTGCGGTGGCAAAACCTGCTTAGATGAAAAATGCCAAATGATATTAATGCTGGCGATGCGGAGGGGTCCGTGTCGTCATTCGTGAGGCTTTTCTTTTTATTTTTTTCAAGATGCGACTCTTACCTGGGAACCTTAGGGAAATTATTCAGTGTATTTGAATTTGATTGATCTGCCAGCCGCGCTGCTGTTTGCTGATGCTGTGCTGGAGATATTGTTTGGGAGTGATTTACCTGCTTATATTTGCTCATTTTTAGCTCATTTGACAGATAAATAATTTCAGTCAATTTGTATGAAGTGTAGCTTTATTAGCTTCTGATATGAATCTAAAGTTGAAGTCTATTCAGTTATGGAGCAAATTATATGTAGCTTTCCATTCTGAAAAAGAAAAAAAGCTAACAAACAGTGCATAGATCCAAAGATTTCTCTGTTCTGTTCACAAGAAATAAAAAAAACACTTCAAATCTAAACTATTCTGTGAGTAAGTAGGGTCAAAACGCTTTTGCCAAGCAAGTAAAATGCAAATAAAGTGTAGTTTTGTCTAAGAAGTTAACCTGGCCAGATACTTCTAATTCTCTCTTGATTAAAAATAAAACCAGAAAATCTTTTCAAAATGGCAAAGTACAAAAAATGTGACATTCTGAATGTCAGAAATCAGGTACTTTGTAGGTAGAACAATGTTTAAATTAACAAAAAATAGTCCACAGTATAAGAACATAATCATAATCATGATGTACAAAGTGAGTTTGCCTGAGAGATGTTCTAAGTATCTATGTTGCCAGCTGTAAATCTCTCGAAAAACTGAAATTAATCATTAGTTTGTCATTAAAAAAATAAATAAAAAATCTATATTGTTTTAGTGATGGGAAAACAAATATACCCCGGGCCTATTTTAGCTATATTTGGTGTCAGTGATGATGCAGAAGTATCTAAAAATCAACGTACATTGATTAGATTTATAACCCTTTTGGCACATAGATTGATTTTACTGAATTGGAAACTAAAAGATCCTCCACATTGTTGCACATTGATAAAAAATGCCATGTCTTGCCTGCAACTTGAGAAGCTAAGACTTTACCTTAAAAATAAAACTAGGGCTGGGCGATTTGGTCTAAAATCAAATTCTCGATTAGTTGAACATTTTAACTTGATTACGCTTAATGGACGGTTATTTTATTTATTTTTTGCTGTCATAGTTCACTGACAGGTTTTCTACAGTAAATTTGCTCACATATTAAAAGTTAGAGATTTTTAAATGAAGGTGCATTACCTGATTTAAAAAAGTGAAGGAAACACTTTCTACTATCTATGATTATTTATTGAACATCAATGTTGAACTACTGAAATTAAAACACACATTGCCTAAAACCAACAGTCAATCTTTCTTATAAAAGAGATGAAAATAAATAACTCTATTCTAAAAGTAGAAAATAAGCAGTATCTCTCCTAAATAAAATAACTCTCGTATATCCTGTAAATAATATTTTAAACAGCACATTAACAAATATTTTAATGTAAACAATCATTGTAATGTAATGGAAAATATGCTGCCTCAAGGCATCTCTGGCGCAGCTTCCAATCATCGTCAATGTAGAGTTAACGTATGACATATAACAAAATTTTTTGAGAGGTATGCGGTTAAGCGTCTACGCGAAGACTGCGCCAGACCATACCTGTGCGTTCGACACAGAAGTATAAATCAGCCTTAACAAAGCGGGGTCACGTGACCCCACACACGGTAGGGATAGTAATTGAAAAAATTGACCTGGAAAAATTCGATTATAGGTTCTGAATGTCGATTTCGATTACTTTTCGATTAATCGCCCAGCCCTAATTTCTATGTAATATGGAATCCATTTATTGAGTACTTTAACAAGAGAGCAGTGATTGAACCCTAGTAGAAATACCTCTCATTTTTCAAGTTTTAACTTTTTCCTTTCCCCCTCACTTTTCTCTGTATTTTTAAAGTTCATTTATACATATAATATTAACATGATGTTACAACTTTTTGTTTAAAAGAAAAAAAAGTAGACATATGTAAAAGTTATAATTTGTACTGATGTAAGAATATAATAAAAAGAATGTTTAAAAATAATTTAGCAAAATGCAGTTTTAGGGAAAAAAATAGCTTATATTTTATTTTATGGTGGCTTTGTTGTGTAATAAAAATTGTAAAGACAGTAGTATTAATTAATCTCCACTTACTATATAGTTAAAATACAGAATATGTTTGCTTAAGTTGTACATTATTATGCATAATTCACCATTACTACTACAGTAACTAATCTTTAGTGTATTATTTGTGCATCAGTCTTCGCACATAAAACCCGCGCACAGGAGCAATTCCTGGCCTGCCATGACCGAATCCCCTCGTGCGTGTAGAAATGTTGTTTTGTGAGCGCGAGCCTCTGGAGGCACTGTTAAAACTCCTGAACACACTCGAGGAACTGAGTCAGAACAGCACAGCGCCGCTCGTAACTTCACATAATCCTTCTTTTCCTCCCAAACGCAATGTAGCATCACAACAACACCAAACACTGTCAGCCAAACTTCATTTTCCCTTTTCTTTTACTGCTTCCATTCAGTACTTCCATCTGTCATGATTTTTTTTTTTTTTTTTGCTGAGTGCGAGTGATTGTGCATTGTTTGACTGTGTGTGTGTGGCTTTTTTTTGTTGTTTTTCTCCACCTGGCAGAGTCACATTCATCCTCCATGTGCGTTAAGCAGGAGCCGCATGAGGCTTCCCTGGCTCCTTTCACCCCTTCCTCACTGGCAGTGTCGGGCCTTGCGGAACTGTTGCCCCTCCAGCCCAGCGTGTCAGTAGACGCCTCCACCCCCTGCTACGGTGCCTATGCCCATCATGCGCCCAGCTACTGCCAGTATGCAAGCCAGCCTATTATAGCAGGTACAGACCTACTAAATAAATAAATAAATGAAAAAATAAAGAAATAAATAAAAAGAAAGTATAGAAAACATACCTTTTGCTGGTAACGGGGAAACAGCTAAAGGCATAATGCTCTATTTTTGAGGGTGCACCAATGGCGGTTTGGGGTTCATCTGGTGCCCTACAGAAAACAAAAATCCATTTAATGTACCATTCAAACATTTTAGGTCAGTGTGATTATTATTATTTTTTTATGAAACATTTTCAAAAATGTTTCTTCAGGATCAGATCAGATCGCTAGAATGATTTTTGAATGATCATATAGTACAGAACACTGAAATAATGATATGCTTTGACATTACGAAAACAAATAAACAGTTTAAATATGTTGGAATTTAAAAAATATTGAATAATATTTTGCAACTTTACTATTTTACACTATTTAAAAATAAAAATCCCCCATATCTTTGAAAAAGTTAAAGTTTTAGAAAAAAAAAAGTACTCAAAAATGGAAGAAGACACTTTCCATGGCACTTTTGGAGAAGGCTGCTGTCCTGTATTGTCCTGAGATATACTCTTAATACTGTTGTATTCGTGTGTGTGAATGAGAATGTGTGTGTGAAACACTTGTAAGTGCAAATGTTGTTTTTTAATTCATCTTTAGTTCCTTTTAATTACACCAAAAGCACAAAATCACACTAAAGCATAGGTCTGCATGTAGCATACCATCCTAGTGTGCCACTCTTCTTGTTAGTAGCTGAACTGGGGAGTGCTGATCCCCCCGACCCTTGCTGGTCCTCTTTCAACAATGATGCAGGACCTCACGAGGGCCCTTTCGGGACTGACTAAGGCCTACGTGCTGTAAAGTCTGAGCCAGCACATCCAGCAGCACTGCTAGCCGTCACCTCCAATTACAGAGCTGAATATGGAGGCAGTGTGAGCTCTGCACTCTCGTGATGCTCTGGGCTTTTCAGCAGCAGTGATGCCACCAGCAGGCCGAGGGCATTCTGTGCTTCTTTGTCGAGCACTTTAAAACACTCCAGTCAAAACAGGCCAGCAGCGCCACTCTGTGTAACAGAGGAAGTTAAAAGGCCAAGAGGCCTAGAATAGAAGGGGAGGAGAAGCAGCTAGGTGTTTTTAGCTTCTGCAGGGTCATCAGTTCTTCAGGTTGTGAGGTGATTTTTACCTTCTGTGTGTGTTTGGCATGTGGGTTTTCTAGTTCAAGCTTATTTATTGGCATTGATGGTTCCATTAAGAAACTAACATCTAAAGAAACTTTCCATTTCACAATTTTTTTATAGTGATAAAGCTTTTTTAGATTGTCCTTCACATCATGATTAATGGCTGTATTCTTTGGGGAAACAAAAATGGTTCTTCTACGTCAACCTATGGATTTTGAACCTAATTTTAACTGCACACAACAAAAAAGATACAGCTGAGCTGATTTTATTTGACTGACAGACAATAATCAGTGTCCTCAGATATTTTGGAGATTGCATAATTTTTATTTATTTTTTATAGGCATGGAGTTTTTTGCAGTAACTTTTTTTCTATTTTATTCTTCAATAATACATTTTAATATGTATATTTGTAACATATCAAGTAGTAACTATGTATAAATGCTAGATTTAATGAGTTTTTAAAATTATTTTAGCATTCTGCCTAAATTTCAACTTCAGTTTTACTACAATTTAACGTTATAATGAGAATCAAATCAGAAAGAGCTTCATTGCGAGGTATGTTCACACATACGAGGAATTTATTTTTCAAGACAGAGCTTCTACAGTGTAACAGAATTACAGAAACAGGACCAAAAAACAGATAATAATTATATTTTACAAATAGAAGTAGGTAGTAATTGCAAATCTACAAATTGACAAGTGTATGTGCAATGTATATTACTATATACAACATTATTAATATATTAATATATACATATTTTAGATGGGAGTTTTATTATAATTTAGATTCTTACAAAGCTCATTCAACCCCAAAAAATGTATGTTTTTCTTCATTTTCTAATTTTGCTGTGGAGCTGCCATTACAAATTTGCTCAATTTACTTCACAGGTCGAGAGATGGCGAGCACGACCCTACCAGGATACCCACCTCACGTTCCCCCCACTGGGCAGGGCAGCTACCCCACCTCTACACTTGCTGGAATGGTGCCTGGTAAGTGTAATACTACTTTTACGAGGACGTTAATTTTAAGAGAGCTCGTAACTTTTCAGCGAACAGTCCTCTGCAATGATCATCTTCAAGAACCTGAGGTCATGCAGAGCGACCTGAATTTGCACTTACACGATAAACAACAGTGTTTTAAAGTGAATTAAAAAGTGTTAGAGTCTATTTCCAAGAATGAGAAGTGACACCAATGCCTGCAAACATATTGCCCGTGACATTTCTGGTGATGCTAATGTTGATTAAACGGGCTAATATTAATGAGGAGCATAATATTAATGAGGATAAGATTAATGAGGAGCCGTAATTGCAGGATGGCTGGCGTATAACCGAAGACAACGGCGGGCAGTGTGAAACTCGATCCAGATTCGTCAATAAGCCAAGCTTATCGGCTGCTGAGGAGAAAATTAGCGCCTCTCAATAAGTGATCAGGGACATAAGTGCGGGATATAGGACAGTTCCTCTCAGTTCCACTCGGGTTCCGGCGCTCATTACGGCCCTCCTCGTTCTCCCCGACCGCCATCGATAAACACAGGCTTCTCCAGCCGCGGCTCCAGCGCTTCAGAGCGTATCTCTTTCCCCTCTACTTAACCTGCAGTTCAGGTTCACAGCAAACAGTTAAGGGTCACAAAACAGCGGGCGGGAAGGCCTGTAAATATTTAAATCACTATCTCTCAGAGGGACCCGACTTGAGTTTCACTGCCAGGACAGGATGCAGTCTGGCAGTAAGAGCGATGCCCTCTCCCCAAACAGCACAAACACACACACACATATTCACATGCAAACGGACAGTCGCAGAAGTGTAAATGCAATTGTACCAGGAGCCAGGGGATAACATCAGCAGACCCGAGCACAAACACGCGGTGTGCGAAAATTGGAAAACAAATATTTTACATCAGACACAGAGAAGGATTCTTCTCTCGGTCACCGTTGAGCGCCTCAGATAGATTCAAGTCTGTCTTGGGCTTCCACGGGCCACAAACATGAATAGTTTGCAGGGGCAAATTTAATTCAGTGACAGGATTCATTTGTTGGGCAAACATATCTTTACAGGTACATCAAATATGTTTTCATCAAAGATTCATTTTCATTGGTCACACAGGCTGAGAAATCCTCTTAAATTCCTAGAGCCGTGGGTTTTGTGTGCACTTCCATTCATCTGGCCCTCGAACGACTAAGATTTAGTGACAGACCCCAAACACTGTTAAAGCAAAAGCCATTCCTCACCAGCTTCATATAAAACCCGGCCTTTATTGTCTCATAAAAGAAAGAAACGTGGGGGACCAACAGCATTGCTCACTGACATGGACAGGGCCGCTTCCTGAAGTCGAATTTGGCCATATAAAAAAAAGGTGGTGAGTGTGTGCGCGCGAGACTGAATCCATTGGGGACTTTTTTTTCGTTTCTTTTTTGAAGCCAGGGCTTTGGTGTGGCCAAAGAATAGAGAATCTTAAGAGCGCAGCAGCAGAATCAAAGAAAAGAAACTTCAAAACCCAGCTCGGGATTAATGTAACAAATTCAGCCAAAATGGCCGAGCACCAGGGCGTAGGAAAGAGGACAGGGCGAGCCATCTGCTAGCTTGGGCCGTGAAACAATGCCAGTTCCTTTCGTTTGATGTGCCGGACTAATATGATGCGATAGGTTCAAGTACAGAATCACTTTAATTCAAGACAAATTAATTCATTTTGGCTAAATCTGGACATATCTAAATCTAAAAGCAGACATATTTTATTCTTTCTACTTCAGAATTGTGTGCCATTTCTTTTCAATTATGAGGAATCTATCAGTTAAAAATGTTTCACAGTAAATACTACACCGTTTTCCCCCAGTGGGACATAAAAGGACGGCAATTATGTGAACATTACATTTTATTTTTTGAAAAAGAATAGTTCACCCAAAATGAACATTTGTTCAGTATTTACTTGATTTTAAATCAGTATGAGCTTCGCAGATCAAATGAAAAATATTTTGAATAATGTTGGAAAGTGAATACTATGGAAGGCAATGGCTACCATTTTTCAACATTTTTCAAAATATCTTCTTTTGAGTTCAGCAGAAAGTTTGGAATAAGTGGAGGGTGAGTAAATGTTAAAATCTTTTATTTTAATTTTTGGTGAACTATTATGAATTTAATGTAAAAAAACAACAACAACAATGTAATGCTGTAAGCTGTGCAATGTTTTAAACATTTTTTTTTTAAGTTTTAACATTTCTAGGGTGTTTTAGAGGTTGTTAAGAACAGTTTTATAGCTCAAATAATACACAGGCTTTACAAAAAAAATATTGATAGTCATTTTATTGAAATGATACAAGGCTTTCACAGTAAAATGGGCCCCAGTTTACTTTAGAGATAACTAAAGATCCTCACCATAGCCTTGGATTTTTTGCTCTATTTCTAAAGTTCTCAACAGTTTGCCAGAAATGTTGACAGCTGCACAAGCTGAAATACAGGAAGTTCTAGCGAATGACAAGTTTGCTTTATTGCTAACCTGTCACTTGTGTTTGATTTTAGGAAGCGACCTTTTCAGGAAATCCCTACTCTCACCCGCAGTACACAACTTACAATGAAGCTTGGCGGTTCAGCAACCCCGCGTTATTAAGTGAGTATTAACCCTTTTTGCTATCCCTTATGGGATTAGTCGCTTTAAAGTGGGATTAATATAATCACATTTTACAATGACATTATTTGCATACAGCTTTACCAAACTAGCTACAGTTTTTATTTCTCTTTTTGATTAGCGAGGTCATAACACACTGCATCTCCAAATTAAGACGCGCATAAGCCCCTTTTTTTCGCCGATTCTGAACATAATAGAATAGTTTGATTTAGGAGTGGGCGTAAGTGTTGCTCTGCTGTGGTTTTTTCAAACGCTCCGCTCTTCTGTTAACTTCCAGGTTCCCCTTATTATTATAGTGCCGCATCCCGGGGCTCCGGGCCTCCCACTGCTGCCACTGCCTATGACCGCCACTAGTTACCATCGCAGCCCAGTCAAACTGCAGGACCACGGCCGCGGCCTCCATATCGTACCCGTCTGAATGGTCAGAGGGATTGAAGATGGATACGCCATCTTCACTTTCATGGAGCCGAGATCCGATTTGGAGGGTCAAGCAACAGCGGACATCCACTACATTCCCCCTTTGGCACCATCACTGAACTATTTCCTGAAAGACTTTGAAAGATTCTACGAAAATATATATATTATACGAGATATAAAACAAGACGAACCGTGTGAAGAACTACGAAGTAAACAATTGATGTGCTGTTGTTTTTTTTTTCTCTCCATTTTTCCCCCATTCTCTCTCAATCAATCAAATACATTCCTTTACATACTGTATTTAGCATCGCTAACCACACACAACACACACGCAAGGTTGCCTGAGGCCTTTACATCATTTCACTAGTGTCTTACCTCTCACGGACGTGTCAGAAAACTGCAGTATTGCTCCATTTTCTGTCAAACAGACAAGTGTAACTGTTTTAGAAGCCATCTCTCTGACTCGTGGTATGAAGCTACCCAACATTTTCTGTGATACACAATCAAAAACGGGGGAAAGAACAAAAAAAGAAGATTAAAACAGGTCAGTTGATGTATGTGACCTGAAAAGAAAACCGTATATTAAATTATTGTTTTGGTTTCGCTGATGGTTTGTGTGCGTGTGTGTGCATTTGTGTTGTCATACATTTTCGGGATACTCATATCGGTGCCGCTATTTTCTTGTTTGCACTATTTTGCATTACTGGATTTATAAGTACAACTGAATTACGACTTTTGGTCAGATGTTATATTTAAGCAAAAAGGAATCGAAGGGAAGCAACGCAACGTCGAACAAAAATACACTTGCTGTATGTTAGGAACTAGCCTTTATCTGTCATTCAGTAAAGCGTTTTTTGTAACTGAGACCGAACGACTGGCTCAGTACCAAAGTAATCATTAGCAGTCAGTTTTACAAGTTCAACAAATGCCTTACAGCTTTTTTTATTATTATTTAATTTTTTTTATGGTTTGGCTTTGGTCCTGAGAGGTAGACATGCATGTAACCCTTCTGTGTGGTGGAACAAAACGCGAGGATAGAAATGGAAACGGTTCATACATACGCTCCTGGAAATGTAAAGTGAATGTACTTTATACCACGTTTGCCAAAGACTTAGTTTGATATTTAATATTTTATTTGCTGTATCTGTCAATAAAACAGTATTATGTTTTAATAGTAGTCAATACTGATTGTATGTGGTAATGTTGAAGAAAAAGGAAAACGATCCATATCCCCCTCCTGCCCAACACACAGCGATGTACACATTAAAAAAAGGTGAATTCTGTTACTCAAAGGTATGTCATTTGCAACAAACTGCTGCTTTGTAGAATGATTTTGTGTATAATGTGAAAACAATTCTTCGATGTATATAAGATCACCTACATTTCACCATTGCAGTATCGTACTAATTTACTGATTCCATTTGTAGATATGAGAATTGAAAGAAGAAGAAAAAAAGATTGACATTACATTTGTGTCTTCAATGTGTTGTGCTTTTGCAGAGACGCACAACTAAAAGTTTGGAACCGCCGTGGTTCGGTGGGTTTCAGATGCTGTCACCACATGTGCGGCTGTTTGTATGTTTTGTTTTGGTTCACTTTTACTTGTTCATACTGTTTAAGTCTCTATGCAAATCAAGTAAAATGGTATTCTGTATTCTCCTTTATTACTGCGTTCAGTTTTACCCTTCATTTTAAATCATGCCTAAATCCTGTATTGAGGATAATCCTGTAGACGCAAACAAATACATTTCACATGCCTGGGTTTGTGGATTGTTTTTGTACTTTGGCCCTTAAGAGTTGAACACAACACTTTAGAATTGTTTTTTTTTTTTTTTAAATGTTAAGTTAAAGTTACATTACTGCAGATGACACAAAATGTATGGCATGCAAAGGAAAAAATGACAACAAATAATATAACTATACTTAAATTTATCGTACACACAGTACAACCACTAGTTCTAACTCACACAAAACAGAAAAAATATATATTATTTGCATATTTTTCATTTTATTTCCATATCCAGGTTAAACTTTTGGAATGAAGATTCTAACCCTGCACTCACCGCAATCCAGATATGCCTATGGAAACATTTACTTGACAGTTTTCCCCTAAACAAGCCAACAGCAGCAGAGGTTAAAGCAGAGGCTCCTTTCATTAAATAATGCAAAATATGTATAACAAGCATAATCTGTTAAGATCATAAAACTAATCCATGATGAACAAATGTAACAAAAAGCAACATGGCCTCAGCCAACACTATCCCACTTCTGTCCAGTTCTCTCTCTCTATTTGTGCATATCAGAAATAAATTTTTTTCTATGTCAGCCTGTGACCATAGTGGTGATTTTTAACCCTTTCCTAAAAAAAACTCAGTATAACATAATTCAAATTACAACCACAAGAGTACATGCATGCATGTGTTTTGATTTAATATTAGTTTTATATTCCAATTAATATTAAACATTTTATTCAAATTACTATTAATATTCCCAAAATTAAGTAACAAAACTATTCAAATTCAAAATCACAATAAATAATTGTGATTAATCACACCCCAAAATTTGTATTTACATGTCTACTGTGCATCTATCTATCTATCTATCTATCTATCTATCTCTATCTATCTATCTATCTATCTATCTAC
>NW_026613669.1:0-15000 GCF_903798145.1 Danio aesculapii | reverse complement strand
TCAGTACTGGAGCCAAATCTGGAGCTAATCTAACAATACAACTTACAATAAGATCAAAAAAACTAGTCTACCCAAATTTGTAAATTATAGAAAAATATTAAATACAATGAAAATAAATTAAAAAAGAGGAAAATCAAGAGAAGAAGAAAAATTACAAATTTTGTAGGTTGTGTTTTTTTGTAATATATTGCTTGAATTTAATTGTATCTTTCAATTTCTAAATATGTTTGGTGATTAAAATATATTTATTAAATATATCTGTTTCATAAATCTGTTTTGTTTAAATGCACCTAAATACATTGCCTATATTCACTATATATGATTGATTCCTTTTCAAAAATGTCACTGGCCCCCCCCCAAAAAACTTAATAGCCATTTCTTAGTCACATATTTTAAATAATGTATCAAAAATAACATTTGTGAATCTAGAATTTAAATATTAAAAAATGTTAAAATATTTACATATAAAATATAGCAGTATGGAAAATGTGCAGGTATTTTACTGCAAAACAAAAGGTGGCTAACCTGCCAAACTGACGGCAAACTGTGCAAAATATAACTTCATTTTTTTCATCTTGTTATACCAAAGTAAATGTCTGTTTCCAAGACGTTAGAAACAGATGTTTTCTTTTAACCTCATAATTTGATGCTGCCTTCTCTTCGCTGTACTGGTATTAAAGAGGTTACGGTCCTCTTATAAAAATTATAAAATAAAGTCAGCCAATCAGATAAGAGGAACTGTAAAGCAATTTGGTGTTTACGACTTCACAGAGAAGGTAGCATTTAAAGCCTTAAAAGCACAAACTGTTTCTCAATTCTAAGACTGTATTTGCACGCAATTGACAAACATTAGCAGGCAAACTAAAAGTTAGTGACAAGGCAGCACTAGGCTGATTGGGCCAGTAATGATTCTGCCAACTGCCCCAATCGTCTCTCACGCTAGCCCAGGGTCATCGGACAGTCCTTATTGTTGAGCCCTGATTACATATATATAATTTACATTTTAATAAAATAAAAAAAACAATAATAATAATATTTACAATTTTACAAATTATTATAAAAGTACTGTCAAGTGTATTAAAGTGTAATTAAGTTTATTAAAATATATGCTATTTAATTGACAGTTTTAGATTACTTTTGTAACATCTACACATACATGGCAACATTAAGTTATGTCTTGGAGTAAAACTAAATATTTATACTGTAAAATGTTAATCAAATTTCTTTAAATGTAAAATTAAACACAATTTAGATTTAATTTTTTTGTTTGGTTTTGTTGTTTTGTATAAAAATAAAATAAAATTCTGTTTCCAGACATTTGTAGAATTTTTTGGACAAATTTGTTATTCTGACCATTTGTCATTTCTTCTTCTATTCTCCATTACTATACTGAAATTGCCATTTCTGTTTTTAAAAAGACTCTTAAATATTTTAAATAAAAACAGTTCAGATGCAAAAGCAAGTACCTTTTGAAATCCTCTTCTAAAATCAGCATTTTTCTCAACCCCCTAATTTTATGTTTAGTTATTACCTTAAAGGCAATAAATATAACATATTCTAGAAACCTGAGGAAAAATGCAGATTTTAGAAGAAAGTTTTGGGTGGCACTTAGAGGTTTTTGCATCTGAACTCTTCATATCTAATCTATTTTCATATCAAATATTTTGATTTTAAAATTTCAAAGATTTTTTTTAGTGCCTGCATCCAACAAAAACACTCATGCAAGCATTATTCCAAATATCTGCCAATCCAGAGCTCCCCTACAACCGCATTACGCAGGTTTTACAAGAACAACCTGATCGCTGACACAGAACACACACTAGCGAGGCCAGCGTGACACTGCCGCGTCTCATCAAGCATTAGTCACATTGGTAATCGCACGGAAAATGTGCCCATGTAGTCCTATGTAAATCTGCGAAACAATAAAGATTTGTAGACACATTATTCATAAGAAACGGGAAGCGTGGTGTGTTTTGCGAGGCTTGAATGTGGAGAAAGCGGCTCATCTGTCAAGGGTGTCACACTGGAGAGAGGAGGAGCTGAAAATAAAAATACAGGAACATATTAATTATTATAATGAAGCAAAGCAGAGATATTAATAAACTGTTAAATAGAAAATGTACAATAAGGGTATGTTTACACAGCAGTGGTGTACAAACTTTTTTCCAGTAAAAAAAAAGAGACACCTTTTTGAGTTTTCGACATTAGTTTCCAAGACAGCAGCATTTCTAAAAATGAATCATTTTGAAAAACTTGTATTTTTGTCTCAATGTAGCCTAACCAATATAATTTTGTGAAATCCTACATGTTATTCAAGTAATCCTGTGTCAAAATAAAATAGTACTTAAAATACATTTGTGCCTTTATATAGATATATGTATATATAATTTTTTTTTTACATATATTTAGCTTGCCATAGAGCAAAAATCAAAGTCATAGAGCAAAAAATCTATCTATCTATGTATACACTACCGGTCAAAATTTTGGGGTCAGTTTGTTTTTCATGCTTTTTTTTTTTTAAGGAAATTATTCTGTTCATGAAGGCGGCATTTATTACATGTAACAAAAATGTTGAACTGTAAAATTATAAAAATTTTAAATAACTGCTTTCTTATTGTATGTAGTTGCAAATGAAATTATTACTCCAGTCATTATTGCTTTTTATTGCTATTACCATTAACAGTTATAATAATAATTAATATTAGAGTGATTTTCTCTGTATTCTCAGTATCGGAATGCAGCTGGAAAGGCATCCGCTGCGTGAAACATGTGCTGGATAAGTTGGCGGTTCATTCCGCTGTGGCGACCCCTGATAAAAAAAAGGACTAAGCCGAAAATGAATGAATGAATGAATGAATTTGAGTGATTTCTGAAGGATCATGTAACTCTGAAGACTGGAGTAATGACGCTGAAAATTCATCTTTAAAAATCCCTGGAATAAATTATTAAATTAGATTATAAACTTTTTTTGAGCAGTTATTTATAGTGCAATACATTTCACAATTTTGACTCCAAACCTTGAAAGGGTAGTATATAAATATATATTATAATTTATATTAATCAGATCTCATGTCCTCCTTTACTGTCATTCATATTATTGAAACAAATGTTGACTCCTAATTAAAACAAAATAAAAATAAACTCTTTCAGCCACATAGCACTCCACAGCAGCGCCACCCACCAGCATTTATAAACACATTCACAAGGCTGTCAATTTGCCTCAATTTGTGTCATTTTAGAGAGGATTTCATCACCTGGAGGCTCTCCACTTACCGCTGAGTTGCTGTTATTTTTCTTCTCTCTGTCATCAACACTTGTTTTCAGAGTGGTGGCATGTGTTATGTGTGTGTGTCAGGAGGATGCTGGTTGCGGTTTTAGCAAAGCAATGGGCCATGCCGGCCTCTCTGTGAGCGTGTTTATAAGGGGAGTCTTCATGGCCACTCAGTTGAGCCTGGTTTACCAACACTATTGATTGCAGGTGATGTTCTGGACAGAGTCCATCTGACCTCTTAGGGGACTTAAATACATCATTGTCCTGGACGGGGACCTCGAGAGACCTCCTGAAAATAAACACACATGCAACCACTGTGACACTATTGGGGAAAAAAAGTCATCTTCAGTGAAAGAATTCAGAGATCCATTCCAAAACGTTAAGGACGCACTTAAACACTATATAGAGAGTGAAAAAGAAAACATGGAATATAGAGAAACTTTCCTTTCAGATAAGCATTATCACAACATCATGCCGTGCTTCCCTTTTGATTCCCTCGAATACTAATTAGATTTCTTAATATGCAATCATGTTAACATTCAGGCTAATTTGCGCACCATGCATCTTTGTTTTCAAACACACCTTTGAGCAATTGATGGAAATCCAATGAGACGTAGACTTACCTGCCATGAAACAACCATGTCTAGTGCCGACGCGAGGCAGGGACAGGGGGAAGTACGTTTTAAATTAATTACCATCAGGCCCCTTGTAACTGTTCACTTTTGTAAACAAACATTCTAATACGCAGTAATTAATTAAATCTGCCACTCTCCCCCTCGCCACTCATTGATCTTTCTTGGTTTTAGCTTCTAAATCGAGGCAAGGTGTTTTTTCACTGGTTATCAAGTGCCAGGTAAGAGTCTCATTTAAATATCATTGCTGTCAAGTAGAAAACTTGTATCTCCATATTTCTTCTTTTTTTCCACGTATCTTTGTTATTGGTCACTTTTTCTCCGGATTAAGCAAATATTTAGCCAATTAAATGTTAAAAAAAGAGCTTGTTGGGACATTTGCACAAAACACAATACTTCCATAAGCACTAAGCCAAGATAAGAATAATTTAATATGGTCAATTTTCAGATTTTAGTATATTTTGTTTCTATAATGTCTAATTAACCACTAATTTTGACATTTCATGTTCTTATCTGTGTCCTGTTATACCCTAAATTGGCCAACAAGCATTTTTTAAAGTGATTTTTTACATACGGCAAGAAGGTCACTGGTTCGAGCCTTGGCTGGGTCATTTCTGTGTGCAGTTTGCATGTTCTCCCCGTGTTCGTGGGGGTTTCCTTCGGGTGCTTCGATTTCCCCCACAAGTCCAAAGATGTTGTATAGATGAATTGGGTATGCTAAAATTGTCCGTAGAGTATATGTGTGAATGGGAGTGTATGGGTGTTTCCCAGTACTGGGAGGCAGCTTAAAGGGCGTCTGCTGTGTAAAACATATACTGGATAAGTTGGTGGTTCATTTCTGATTAATAAAGGGACTAAGCCGAAAAGAAAAAGAATTAAATCAATTTTTTTTTTCATTGTTTGGTGTTATTAGAAAGCACATTTATGCTAGCTGGTTTAAAAATGGTCATTTCAAATCTACAGCTCAACAACAGGTAAAAGCTAAAAGCCCATCTGAATTTATGAAATCAATATCTTTTTTCAACTTCTGAAAGAAAAACTGAAAACCTGAGTAGTATTTACCCATCAAATGTCAGTGAGAGTTTTCAGTATTATTTATATAATGATTTGCATTGTATGTTTTTTGATAAAACTTGCATTGCATTTTTTTAAATTAATGTATCTAATTTATATGATCTAATGTGTATCTAATGTATATAATTTATTGGTAAAGATTCAAGTTAACAATTTTATATTTGAATTACACAACAAAAGCCATTTTGGAAGCCTCAAAATGCAACTTTGCAAATTGCAAACCACCGGTTTCAAAATTCACATTTAAAAAAACTATATCATTATCGTTTTCACTATAAAAACTGTGAATTTGCTTTTGTTATTTGCAATGCAAGGGAAAGGATTTATTTGAGAGCATCGTCATGCCTGGTTCAGACTATGCATTTTTAATTTTTACTGCTAAATAATTGTCACATCATGAATGAAAAAAATCATCAAACTTTAATTGCTTTTTTATCAATATTTTCTTGTCAACTTTAATGACATATTTGATATCAATGAAAAGGAGAAACCACATTGTAAAAAATTAGAGGATCAGTTAGTCATGACAACATAGAGTATGTTTTTAGTAAATAGTAACTTATCAAACTAAGTTAATCATGTTCTAACTTAAATTTATAAGCAAGCTATTTTATATCACTTTACTATAATGTAAGTTCAAATGACTCTCAATGTTATTTTTATTGAGCATAAAAATAAGGCAACCAGTATTTTTACAGTGCAGAAACAAGTGTAAGCAAGCTTGAGCAAAGGTTTATTTACATAAAATATTGTTTGTTTAGCAAATATTGTTTCCATATTATAGCCAAACAAATCTTTCCTCTATTGTATAATTCCATCAGCAAAAATGCCATCTTCTCTCCTTCATTACATCATGTTTGCAAACAGTGTTGGGATGTGCATCCATGCTATTATTGGTTAATCTCAAAAAGACAAAATGAAAAATGCTTGTTATTCCAACCTGATCTCATGAGAAAACTTAAGTATTTTATATTTTGTCAGTTTAGTAGAGTTCAGTCGTATGAAATTGTACGATTTTAAAAAGGAGGCATGGCACCTAACGCCACCCCTAAACCCAACCGTCTTTGGGGGATGAGAAAATCATACTAAATTGTAAGAATTAGATCATACTAATTCATACGAATTAGCCACTATATCAAAAAGTTACGAATTGCAGTGAGATTGTGTTGGTTATTCTGACCTTTTTTTTATTATTATTATTGACACGGATGGCGTGAGTCTTCTGGTGGATGTCTGCTCCAGGATTGAGTAACATGTACAAATTCTTATGTCTTTATGATAATTAATAAAGTTAAATGTTTAAGGGCCTATACTATATGATAACCTTAGTGTGATCCCACTTCAGAGTAAAACTGTAATAATATGTGTGTCATTGCCTTTTCTGTATGCCAAATGACTTGTTTTCTCAGGAGACCTCTTGAGTGGACCTGGACTCTTGAAGAATTGGAAACAACTGTTCATATTGTTATTTGCTACTGTATGTGTTAATTATGTCTAAAGTGATGTTTGGCATTTTTTGTGTTAAATCTTTTAAAGTTAATTCCTTTAAGCTGCAGTTTGGATGTAGAATTATACCGGTTTTGATAAAGATGGCTGAGAGCACACTCAGCCTTGAGTAGAAACAGAATGTACTTTAAGTGTGTGTGTGTTGTATTCCTTTGTGGACCGTTTCACATGTCTGTGGTCAGCTCTGAACATTTTTATGCTTTAGATGTTAAGATATTGTTCAGAGTTGTACACACGTACATACATGGAAATTTTCTTAGTCTATCTGTGTTTTAACCAATCACCTATATGTATGATGCAGTTAAAGACGTTATATAATAGTATAATTGTTCATTTTTTGAGATTGTAAGCATAGCGGCCTACAAACTCATTTGTGAGTGTTGAAGCTGGCTTCTGCTGATGAAAATGCAAACTATTTTCTGTAAACTTTCTTTTTAATTGAATCTCGGACTGAGGGTCTTCTTAATCTGGCAAACTGGTCATTTTTGGGTTTCAAACTGTAAATTATGCCTACAACACAATTTTCATTCATTACAACATCCTATGGTACATTAAACGCATTCAAATCAAGCTGATACGGTTTAATCAATTGAGCTTCATTTTGGTTAGATGGTTAGATTTGGTAAATAATATGACGACATATACAAGTGGCTGATCATGTAAAAAGCCAAATACATATTATATTAAAATTGCAAGATTTTTCCCCATGCCCTGAATAGTAGTGGTTTTTGGAATTAAAAGGTTTCTGCCTAACAGCAACACCACAGTGTGTGCTTTTCCATTTAGGTTAAAGAACACTAACATCCAAGGACCTTCTAGAACCAGAAAGCATCAGCAGAATAATAGGAATCAACCATGGATTTTCTTAGGATCTTTGCTTTGAGTTGAACTGATCTTTATAGGTTGAAGAATATAGAGCCTGTTGGTTTTTTTGGGGGAGCGGAGAGCTTAGGGGGCCTCCACTGCTTTTGGCCAAATCATCAGAAGCCCTGGGCAGGCATGACTGCTTCTCATCATGAAGAATAATGTTGGCCTGGCAGGACCATTAAGGGGAATGCTAATTTTGTTGGCTTGTGATGTCACTTCTGATATCCTGGCAATCTGGCGGGGATTACCCAATGCGGACGACAACCCGGTTTGCCAGGTTCTATTCCTCGTCTCGGCCCCAGTCGAAAGCTCTAACGCCACCTGCCTGCTAATGAGCGCTGGCGTTGGGGATGCCCATGTGGACGGTGTGGCAGGAATAACCATACAGCAGCATCACCTAAAGCTCTACGTGAGCGATTGTGGCACGCGGCGTGACAGATGTTGTGCGGTGTAGGGACTATCAGAGGGGGATCAAAGGCACAAATACAGACAAACCCCTGTATGATTCACCTCTGGCACTGAATCATCCATTCAGAACAGAAATGATTCGTCTCTTCACTCCAAAGATGGCTAAAATGGTTGGCCATATTGAATTTCACCAACATGGTTAAAGAACATCCTGCTTCTATAGATGGTATTCTACAATCTTATATTTTGTCTGAGAGGCCCTAAAAGTGTTTACAAATATTAAAGAGATCAACCTTCTTTATCATTTACTCACCCATGGTGTCATTCCAAACCAGCAGGACATTCTTTCATCTGTGAAACATAAAGAAGATAATTTGATAAATGATTTATTTCTCCATATGTGTGTTTTTCATTCAACTCCAACAAGCATTTTTAGTGGCATACTTTAAAGCAGGGGTGCTCAACCCTGTTCCTGGAGATCTACCTTTCTGCAGATTTCAGCTCCAACCCTGATCACAACACACCTGAACTATATAATTAGGACATGAACAGTACTTGATAATTACAGGCAGGCGTGTTTGATCAGGGTTAGAGCTAAAATCTGCAGGAAGCTAGATCTTAGCCAGCAGCTAGCTCTCTACAACTCTCACATTGTCACCCACTGAAGCTAAGCAGGACTGCGTCTGGTCTGTACCTGCATGGGAGACCACATGGGAAAGCTAAGTTGTTGCTGGAAGTGTTGTTAGTGAGACCAGCAGAGGGTGCTTAACCTGCGATCTGTGTGGGTCCTAACACCCCAGTATATTGATGGGGAGCACCATCTTTTGAAAAGGACGTTAAACCGAGGTCCTGACTCTCAGTGGTTATTAAAAAATCCCAGGATGACATTCGAAAAAGTGTAGGGGTTTAACCCGGCATCCTGGCCAAATTTACCTACTGGCCTCTGTCCATCATGGCCTCCTAACCATCCACATATCATAATTGGCTTCATCACTCTGTCTCCTCTGGTGTGTGGTGTGCAGTCTGGCGCAATATGGCTGCCGTCACGTCATCTAGGTGGATGCTGCACGATGGTGGTGGATGAGGAGATTCACCCCAATGTGAAAAGCGCTTTGAGAGTCCAGAAAAGCGGCATATAAATGTAAGGAATTATTATTATTATTATTATTATTATTATTATTATTATCTCCAGGAACAGGGTTGAGCACCCCTGCCTTAAAGGTATAGTTCACCTAAAAATGACAAATTCCTCATCATTTAATCACATTCAAGGGAATCAACATTTTTTTACAAAATGTTTTTTCCAAATTTTTTCAGTATTACTTCCTTTGTGTTCAACTTAGGAAAGAAACTCAAGCAAGTTTGGAACAAGTGGAGGATGAGTAAATGATAAGAGAATATTTAATTTAAAGGAATAGTTCTTTAAAACTGAAAACCTTTTCAAAAAGCTCCAAAAAGATCGTGTCATGAATGATCTCAGCATTACGCGAATAATGTTTCTTGCAATGACCAATCATTTAATTTCACCCGATTTTAAGGTATTGTCAAGAGCCATGCATTTCAGAGCAGTTATTTCCAGTAGATGAATGATAAAAGCTTTAGAAAGTAATCAGAATTTAAAGAGGATGAACATATAAAGGAGCAGATGACAAAACTGCACTGCACACATAGAATAAGTAAACTAATTGTGCAATTGTGTGGAAGCTAATATAGTTCTCATAATAGTCATGCACAGACTCGTTCAGATTACATGATTTTTTTCCCTAAATTTGCCACAATTTGCTTGCCGTAGGATATCGTGGGGATATCTACTTTATCTACTGTTTTTGTTGAGAAAAAACACACACACATATGCACATAATGTATATGGGTGGGGGAAACTGCCATCTGTGGGAAACACTCAATAGACAATTACAGAGACATTTGTAATGAATGCATCTTCTTGATGACGGAACGCATGTCGTAGACGTCATGTGATGATTGATTGTGAAGCAACGTGTTGTCTAGAATATTTTTTACCCATGACACCTCAAGATTTTATCTAGACAATTGCATAATCTGACACAGTAACCGACAATAAAAAATAAAGTAAATCAATAAGGTGAGAGATTGCTTTATATTAGTTCCAAAACTACATTATTTTACTTAAGCTTTTTAATAATAATAATTATTGGTAATACTTTATTTCGAGGGTCCATTTGAGTATTAGTAGACTGTCTGCTTAATATCTGTTAATACAGCTCCTTCAACAGACATTTAACTGACTATAAGAAACTTGGCAAGTACATGTCAATTTACACTAATCCTAATCCCAACCTCAACCCATCAGTCTACTTATAATCTAATGAGAATAAGTTGGCATGTAGATGCAATGTAACTTAAATTTTACAAACGGACCATCAAAATAAAGTGTGACCTAATTATTATTATTATTATTATTATTATTATTATTATTATTATTATTATTATTATTATTATTATTATTATTATTATTATTATTATTATTAGCAGAGGCCTTTTTCTACAAAAAAATTCAACTCAAAGTGTTTCACAACCATAAAGAAATAAACACATCATCAACATAATAAAAGCTTTGAATGATTTTATGATGATGATGATGATGATGATGATGATGATGATGATGATAATGAACAAGTATAAGCAAATACAGAAAATAAAATAGACACATAAATATAAGTAGATTCAATCAAAATGAATTATTTCTGCTAGAATGAAAGCAGTTTTACATTTTTTATGAACCATTTTAAGGTCAAAATTATTAGCCCCTTTTAAGCTATACATTTTCAATAGTCTACAGAACAAACCACTGTTATCCAATAACTTGCCTAATTACCCTAATCTGCCTAGTTAACCTAATTAACCTAGTTAAGCCTTTAAATGTCACTTTAAGCTGTAGAGAAGTGTCTTGAAAACATCTAGTCAAATATTATTTACTGTCATCATGGCAAAGATAAAATAAATCAGTTATTAGAAATGAATTATTACTATTTGGTTTAGAAATGTGCTGAAAATGATTTTCTTAGTTAAACAGAAATTGGGGGAAAATATACAGGGGGGCTAATAATTCAGGGGGGCTAATAATTGTAACTTCAACTGTATGTCTTAATGTACTTTTTTAAAATATGAATTGTAGGGCACTCTCTCACATCATTTGGAAGACAGTTCCAAATTTTAGGAGCATATTGACCTTATTCTTCATGTATGAGCTGTCAAAGCCATTGGAATCTTTTTGGCTCGACACTTCTGGTTTCATTCACCTCCACTGATTTTTTTTAATAGATCTTTTCTTGATATATTATTATTTTATTATCTTTAATCCACAGTCTGGTCAAACAATTCTCAGGGAATATTGTCCGACTGTAGTCCTGTTGCTTTTAATGATGAAAGCATGAGGGCTAATAATGCAATCACCAATATCAACAGTAGCAACAAACTGCATCACCTGACCTCCTGCCAAAGCTCACCCTTGCGCTTTAATGGGTAAGCTAATAATATTGTAAATAATGTTCAATTTCTTACATGAACCAATCACTTTACAAGCCCTCGGTTTGTCATCAGGAGCCATAGCTATTGATTTGGACTTGTTGGTATGTGTTTATTTTTAATCTAAAAAAATGTATCACCATTCACTGCCATTTTATGAATCACTAAGGACCACAGATTCAGCTACAAAAAAATTATGTTCTACTGAAGAAAAAAGTCATCTACTTCTTAGATGACCTGGGTGAGTAAATTAATGGGAAATTTTTGGATAAACTATCTTTATAAATATATTTACTGACATGAACAAACGATGAACAATACATTTATTACAGTATTTATCCATATTTGTTAACGTTAGTTAATGTTTGAAAGGTTGTTTGTTGTTTACTCACAGTGCATTAACTAATGTTAACAAGCACAACTTTGGATTTTAATATTCCATTATTAAATGCTGACCAATAATTAATACATATTGTTCATTTTTAGTTCATGCAAATACATAAACTACTGGAACCTTAATGTAAAGTGGGACCAACATTGGTGACCAATGTCCACATTGCTGCAAATAAACTGACATGTCCATGTATGTCATCCGAAAAAAAACACAACTTTTAAACAACACCAGGTTGATTAATTATTTACTAAACTTATATTATCTTACAGATAACTTGTAAAGAGGTAAACACCAAATTTCCTTTAGTTAAAATCACAAAACATTTTTCACCACATTCCTGGAATGTGCTTTGGGTTCCTAAATCATGTCCACCCCTGGTTCTAGTTATTTTTCTTGCTGTTAACAGACCTTAAGAAGAAAGTTCATGAAAAAGGGATGGTATGAGTATCTGTGGCCAGTGGAAAGTGCTTATTATTAGTAATATAACACAGCACTACTGTATTTTTGGAGCGAGGCGATACTTGCCAGGTGAGCTACTTTTGGAGAGTCCATGCAAATCCGGAAAAAGTCAAAAAGTCAATTACACAAGCAGCTCAAGCGTGCCCCATTGAAAGCTGGTGATGTTTTATTGAAGAGGTCCTTTAACTCACGTGAAATCCAGTGCTGTGCACCTTCTCCGGAGCAGCGGTGTCAGGTGACCTCCCAGAGTCCAGAAAACAACTCTCAGGTGGTCTGCCATGCTCCAATAGGCTGGACCCGAATACATCAAAGGAACCTAGGAGCATATCAAAGTAGGGTCAACTTCACAGCGAGAGCATTAGCTTATTTCTAATAATTATTTGCTGTGCACCAGGTATACGGTCTCTCGTTCTCTCAACTGGGCAGTGCTAACTAATTAAGGCACAGCAAGACAAACAAAACACTAATTAATTACAATTACAAAAAGATCAGGTGTAGCTGGTCTCTTCAATCAACAACAGAGAAACGTGTTTTACTCTAGGCGCATATAAAAGGAAGTGTAGGTACTGTATATGGCTGCGTTGAGCACAGAAAATAGCTAAAAGATCATCTCTGCACTTCTACCAAACTATGCCAAGCTGTTACAGAGGGCAACATGCTGTCACCACAAATCGATCTGAAAACAGAAGCATCTGCATCTGGAGATGGGGCTAATGGAGGCATTGCCTTGGGTGTGTGATGGAGACAGCTTATTTTTTCCATGTGATTATCCTAACAGTGCTGCTTATATACAAATGTAAATGGGCTGCTTAGAAGTTCCCCCTCCCTCCATGTTTCCCTCTCTTTCTCCCTCTCTCTCTCTCTTCCATCTGCTAGACAATAGTTTTTAATCTTTAATCCATGAGCAACCACTGAACACCAGTGAATTGCAAATTACAGATGTTTTACTGTCTCAGCTATTTTTTTTTCTCCCCCGTTTTGCTTTCCAGCTTCCCACTGTCAGTCAGTGTCTCGCACATATCCTGTGCCATCATGGCACCATATGACACTGTCATCATTTGGTAATTAAACCCGTACTGGCTTTAAATATGAAAAGCTGGCAAGGGGAGATGAGTTGATGGGGCTCGCTGTTGTGGGGACCAGATTTCACAAAAGCGTCCAGATTTCCGCAGGGAGAACTTCTTCCTGCATTATTTATTGTTTTGTTTTTTTACTACTGTTTTTGTGCCCTTTAACAGTATGCCAGGTCACTTTGTATGATATTTATTCTGCCATTTTGTTCAAACTTTGTTTTTAAATAGGAACAGTTCACACAAAAATTAAAAATCAGTTATGATTAACCATCATGTTGTGACAAACTCATGCAACTTCTTTCTGTGACAAATCTATCTTACTATGGATATATATATAGCTCAGGATAAAAAACAAGAGAGCACAAAATTATTATTGATTATCTGGCTTTGCCACTGACAAGTATGTGTTTAAGATATATCTAAAATATTCCATGAGATATAAAAATCCATGATTTCAGCCTTGTATATTGAAAAAGAAATATGTGCATATAATATTTACTTCATTTATTTAATTATTTAACCAGGAATGTCCCATTGAGATACAATATCTCTTCTACCAGGGAGTCCTGGTCGAGACAGGAAGCACAGGACAGAGTTACAAAAAGTTTAAAAATATTAATGTCACAACACAAAGACACATACAAAATTAGCAAACCCTAATTAATTGCTAAAACAAGTGCACTGTTCTACATCGACAGTCCTCTATGTTTTAAATATAGCAATAGATGGTACAGATTTCATATGTAGTTTATCTTAAAGCTCATTCCATACATACAGTATGGAGCATACTTAGGGAATGCAGATCGACCTAACTCTGTTTGATAAAAACCTAAGTAAGAGTATATCTGCTGATCTGGTCTTGTAAGTATTTGAATAGTACTCCAATAAATTAGATATATACTGAGGTAATTTACCAACTTACGCTTTAAAAATAAAAACTAATGTTGTTTTCTCCTTAACTGTAATGAGGTCCATTCTGTCAATTTATAAAAATTACAGTGACAAATCTTAAGGCACTATGGCAAACAATATCCATTTTTTTAAAAGACATTCAGAGGTGCGTGTATATAAAGTATATAGTAATAGTATTTATGTAAACATATATGAGTGTGGTTGGGTGTGTGTGCGCACATGTAAAATATGCATGTATACTTTTTTCCCAGTATTAATGTCTGAAGCGGAATATTTTATATCACAATTTTATCATTCTGTAAGTGAAACCACTGTGTAAAACATATGCTGGATAAGTTGGCTATTCATTCCGCTATGGCGACCCCTGATTAATAAAGGGTCTAAGCAAAAGGAAAATGAATAAATGAATTTTATCATTCTCTGCAAATACATGCTATAAATCATATTCTCGTCTAAAATTTTAGACACATTTTCAGTAGCTTATAAAATAAAACCTAAATGAACATGTCCCTCAAACACAACTATTAATGACAAATAAGCTGATAACTTCAAAGTATCATCAGACAGATCATTTGCCTTTTGGTTTACAAGTTTGGAAAGTCACTGGAGTAATCTTTATATAAAAAAAACTAAGGAATTTCTCAAATAGTATGAGGTGCACATATAATTTCCAAAAGTTTCCTCAGGCATCACAAGACTGTTTGATACAATATTGTTCATCGTTTCTGGATTCAAAAAAGAGAGGGATGATAAATGATGAGTGCAGAACTCATAGGGTGCGCGAACCCACTGCGCCCTTCTACTATTACTGTGAAGGGAGGGTGAAACTTATTTAAAGCTAAACGTGGCAGGAACTGGGACATATTCAAAAAGCCTTGCTGAAGGGAAGGAAAGGTGTGT
>NW_026613668.1:62500-71499 GCF_903798145.1 Danio aesculapii | reverse complement strand
AGCAGAAAGGTTAGGAAAATAAATCTCTGCTAGTTCTCCTCCACCCTGATCCGGCATGGAAAAGCTGACATGGGCACTCAGGACACAAGCTTGTTTCATAAAGCCTGGCATATACTCACACTTAAACGAAATGCCATGAAAAGGGTTTTTGTTCATGACGAGGGTCAATGTTGTGCAACTTAATATTAGAGCCGGGTTTAAAGCAGAATCAGCTCCTGAAAGCAACGGAGAGCAGCTTTGATGCTTTTGAATAACCAAGAAATATATGTTCATTCACTCATTTTCTTTTCAGCTTAGTCCCTTTATTAATTTGGGGTTGCCACAGTGGAATGAACCGCCAACTCATATCTCACGGCAATTCGTAACTTTTTGATTTAGTGGCTAATTCGTATGAATTCGTTCAATCTGATTCGGACAATTTAGTATGATTTGCTCATCCCCCAATGACGGTTGGGTTTAGGGGTGGGGTTAAGTGCCACGCCTCCTTTTTTAAAATCGCACAATTTCGTACGACTGAACTCGTACTAATTTGCCACTAAACTAACAAAACGTTAAATACTTACGATTTCTCATGAGATCAGGCTGGTTTAACACAGAGGATGCCCTTCCAGATGCAACCCAGTACTGGGACACCTCCATACACACTCATTCACTATGGCCAATTTAGTTTATTCAATTCATCTATAGCGCATGCGTTTGGGCTTGTGGGGGAAACCGGAGAGCACCCGGAGGAAACCCCACTCATGGAAAACAGGGAAACTCCACACAGAATTGCCAACTGATCCAGCCGAGGCTCGAATCAGCGACCTTCTTGCTGTGAGGCGACAGCGCTACTTCAAGAAATATATGTTATGTTACTAAACTTTATCATGGCTGTAAGGAAATTGATAATATAAAAATAAAACTCAATGATTTCTGAATCCTGGTGGACTTCACTGAATAATTTACCTGATATTAGATTTTGTGTACAGTATATTAACATTCATGATGTTCCAAATTTGTGTGACATGATGGTTCAGTGGCTAGAACTTTCGCCTCGCAGCAAGGTCTCTGGTTCGAGTCCGGGCTTGGTCGGTTGTCATTTCTGTATGGAGTTCTCCCCATGTTGGTGTGGGTTTCCTCCGGATGATCCGGTTTCCCCCACCATCTAAAGACATGCAATATAGGTGAATAAGATCAACTAAATTGGCAGTAGTGTATGTCTGAATGAGTGTGTGTGGGTGTTTCACAGTACTGGGTTGCAGCTGGAAGGGCATCTGCTGTGTAACACATATGCTGGGTAAGTAGGTGGTTCATTCCACTGTGGCGACCTCTGATCAATAAAGGGACTAAGCTGAAGGAAAATGAATGAATGTTCCAAACTTTCGTTCTTCTGTTAAACACAAACGATGATATAAATAAGATAAATGGAGATTTCATTTCAATGTAAAGCTACAAAATACAAGCTACAAAAATACTGTTAATATAAAACAAGCATCTGTTCACTACCTTTCAAAAGTTTGAGGTTGGTAAGATGTTTAAGAACATTATGCACTGTAAAGTATATCTGTAAATTAGCAGTTTTAGGTATTTTGTGATTCACATTTTTAAATCACATTTTGGAACCTTGATCTTTCTGAACTTGAGCTTTAAACCATAACAAATTAGAAAAAGTGACTTATTGACATGTTTAACAGTTTAATAATAATATATATATATCTTGGCAGTTTTCTGTATTTTGTTATTTGCATTTTTATTTTTCCTAGTTTATTTATGCTTTTGAATTGCATTCTGGGACATTGATCTTTCTTCCAACAATATTTAACCTTAAAAAGTAAAAAAAAGTGACTTTTATAAACATTTTGAATAGTTTAAAGTGATATATAGTCTGGGTTGGTGTTGTATATTGCGGTGTTGTGCTACAAAAACTTTGTAATAAACTGCGAGTAAATTTCCTCTATTTTACACACTTATTTCTTTCTATATGTTATTTCTTATACAGTTTATTATTTCAAACTACTAATGTCAATAAAAGTCACTTTGTGAAACTGTAGAGTTGAATATTCAACATCAAAAGTCGACAGAGCAGAGATTAAAATCCCATAACGCAATTCACAACAGTAAATAATTCACTTGTGAATCACAAAATACAGAAACTGTTAATTAACAGATATTCTTTAACAGATTTTGCTCCAATTATTTGATATAAAAACATGACAAATAAAACAGTAATATTGTGAACAATTTGACACTTTACAAACACATTTTGTTAAATAAATCACTTTAAAAATGGAATTAAATGAATTTTCAGCATCATTACTCCAGTCTTTATATTATCAGTGTCACATGATCCATCAGAAGACAAGCTGATATGCTGATTTTTATCATAGTAAATGTGTTACCATCCATTTTCCTAAACTGAATGCATTTTTGGTAAATAAAAGTATTTTAAACACAATATTCATTCATTCATTTTCTTTTTGGCTTAGTCCCTTTATTAATCAGGGGTCGCCACAGCAGAATGAACCGCCAACTTATCCAGGGGAGACATGAGGAGAACATGCACACAGAAATGCCTACTGACCCAGCCGGGACTCGAACCAGTGACCTTCTAGCTGTGAGATGACAGTGCTAACCACTGAGCCACTGTGTTGCCTTATTTAAATACTTGACAAAGAATAAACAAAATGAGTAGCGTCATAACAAAGTAGAAAACAGTAAAATGTTTGAGAATGCTCACAAAGGTGTCACAATAAACAATGTCAGCCCTGGACCATGAAAGGTGATTAAGTACATATTCAGGGGGGTAAAACAGTGGCCTGGGTCGATTGTTTGACCCCCTCAGCTGAGCTGAGGCCCCCACGCTAAACAGATGGTGCTATTCACAGTCACACAAACAAAGAAAAAAAGAGAAAAGACAGTAATCGGGACCCCTGCATGAAACTATCAAGTGTTTATCCTTGGTTTATTCTTTCTGTACGCTGCTCAGGCTTTCTCTTGGTGCTCTTTGTCTATATTTGGCACGAGGAGCCAGAAGCAGAAGCTATAAATATCCGGCGGTGAAGTTTAGGGAGGTTCACGCATGAACTCGGGTCAAACACACAGTGCCTTAAAATGCAATACGGCTGCACAGCTGACAGGCTTTTATTATACAGTGTCCCATTTCACACAGAGACAGACTGTCTGCTTTCTAGGTGTATACAGTCGGGCATTAATCTGAGAACAAATTAATCCAAGCAGTACTTTCCGGTTTCTCCTGGGTTCGTCTTGTTTACAGATTTTAATGCGAACTGATCTAAATTCGGCTCAGAAAGATCTATACTGTTAATATTTGTGCAGAGATATGATGTACAATATAATTCAGAAAAGTGTTTACATGACATGTAGAACCAAGAAACATAGAGATATGATTTTTCCAGATTTTTGTTTGTCAGGGGAAGTTTTAAATGTTAGTAATTTGTGACAATAATGATATGTACAGGGAACGTCGAAAGTTATATGCTCAAGCAAATATGCTGGTGAGAAAGTTTTACTTGTGTTTGGAGCAGGTCATGGTAAACCTCTTTAAAACATACTGCAGTTTGTTATACACAGCTCCTCTGTGGTCTCATTTAAAAAACAAGTCTCTATAAACTGCAGGTTTCATATAATGATTATAAACAGGGGGCTAATAATTCTGACTTCAACTGCATCTTTACATTTTGACAATGTTTTTGGTCAATTTTCTGTACATCTCAGGACCATTTCTGTTTATGGAGGGTCTCGGAAAGCTCTCAGATTTACCCTAAAAACATTAATTTGGGTTCTGAAGATCTTTCAAAGAGATAGCACAGCCAAAAATTTTATTTATTAATTTAATTTTGAGTTGTTTACTTTTTTTTTTACTTTTGAGTTAATTTTTTATTTCTTCACACAAAAGTAGATACTTTAAAGAATGCTGCTTGCTGGCACTAATTGACTCCCATAGTAATTGTATTAACTACTATGGAATTGGATGGATGCCAGCACCCAGCATTCTTCAAAGTATCTACTTTTGTGTTCAACATAGGAAAGAATGTGGGAATTAAAATTTTTGGATAAAATATCCTCTTTCTATACTGAACCATACATGCAAATAAAGTGTACGATAATGTCTTGTGTCCATTTAAATTCTCCTGTACTAGAACTCTTCACACCTCTTTCCTGATTTTAGCAGGAAACGATTGGAATCTCGACCCAAATCCTGTCAGTTCCATTTTTGGGTGAACTATCCCTTTAAAGTTTCTATACTGAACCATACATGCATTTAAAGTGTATGGCAAGGTCTTTGTGTCCATTTAAATTCATTTGCACTTGAAATCTTCACACCTCTTTCCTGATTTCAGCGGAAAACGACTGGAATCTTAACCCAAATCCTGTCAGTTTCATTTTTGGGTGAACTATCCCTTTAAAGTTTCTATACTGAACCATACATGCATATAAAGTGCATGGTAATGTCTTTGTGTCCATCTGAATTCTCCTGCACTTGAACTCTTCACACCTCTTTCCTGATTTTGGGAGAAGATTGCAATCTCGACCCAAATCCTGTTGAAGAAACAGCAATGCTAGGAAGCTCTTGAGCTCATCCAGGGCAGATAAGGAGCAGCGGACGGTCTCTTATCAGCTGTACACAAACCCTCGACCGCTCGATCTGTCCTGGACTCACATCACATTCCTGAATGCTGATCTCATCTCCTGCAGCCCTGCCAAAACTACATCTAAGACGACACCACTCACCCGAAAAACCTGCACAGGAGAATCCATGCAACAAACTGTGCTGATTAAGCACACACAAAGATTGTAGTTGACAGATTTACTTCGATAAAAGGTTTTCTTTTGGAAGTTGCTTTGTTTATTGCATGCACTAAATGGAATACGGGATAGTTATTAGATTAATAAATGTATAACTGTATATTAGAGAACAACAGCCAGTGTTATTTTAGTATTCTTTATTCAGTTTCAGTGTTATTTCAATATCACTATAATTAAATATATTATATACTATATTTTTAAAATCTGTATATTACGCAGCTCACCTGGGTGCTGATTAAGCATACATAAAAGATTTAGTTGACAAATTTACTTCGATTTAAAAACAACAACTACCAGTAGTTTTGTTTATTGCATGCATTCCCTGGAACAAGGAATAGTTATTAGATTGATAAATGTATAATTGTATATTAGAGCCAGTGTTATTTTGGCATTTTAGTCCACATTTTCAGTGTTATTTTAATATCACTCTAATGTTAAACATATTATACAATATATTCGATATTTATGTTTTTTGTATATATTAAATTTCATATATTTGCAATATAATATATTTTAAATATTTTATAGTTCACATTTGTAAATATTATCTGATTAAATTTTGTAACGTTTGTCTTTCTTATTTTTTTTTATAAATACAGTGTAGTTTAAGTCAAGTTTAGTTTTAGTTATTTCACCACCTCAGTTGAACTACAGTAAATAATAAAAGAGTATATATTTAATTTAGGAAAAATAAATAAGACTAAAATAAAACGTAACAAAAACAAACTACAGATGCAGATATTTTAAAATATGCACACATTTTTTTCAGTAATTCTGTTCATTTTTAGCATTTAGCATTTTTTAGCATATATATATTTTTTTATTAGAAATATTCGCAGACATTCACTTGGAAATACACGTTCTTTTAAACATAAACATAAACTTACAATCTAACAATTAGACATTTGAAAATAAAATAAATAAAAATTAAAAATAAAATAAATAAAAATTAAAGTCATAAAAATAATAATTAAACAAAAAATAAATAAACATGCATTTCTTCAACCAATCACCCACCAGTGCTATCCAACAATAAACGCAGGTACTAAAGGCATAGTAAACCTATTAATCACAAGTTTGTAAAAAGGAAATAATAGGGGCCCAAGTTTTATCAAATAACAAAACCTTGTCTATTAGGGTATATCTGATTTTTTCCAGATGTAATGTACTTGTTAACTCTGTCAGCCATAATTTAAGAGTTGGAACCTTTTCTTCCAAAACAAAAGGATATGTTTTTTTGGTAGAGATCAACCCATGTTGGAATACGGAATGTACTTATCCAGAGCGAGCAGGAGGGCTGCCAAAATCACTCTGGACCCCTCACACCCAGCACACTGCCTCTTTGAACTTTTACCTTCTGGTCGACGCTACAGAGCACTACGCACCAGAACAGCCCGACACAGAAACAGTTTCTTCCCTCAGGCAATCCATCTCATGAACACTTGATGATAATAATTGTGGAACCAACATCACTACTTGCTATACACTTTTATATGCATATACACTTATTTAACAACACACTTTACATGCCAATTTGCACATAACAGCTGCACATAACGTTGTATATAGTAATAAACACGTACATACACTTGTCAATCTGTATATTTGCATTCACTACTTCTATTTTTATTTTTTTAAATATATTTATTATCTGTTTTTTGTCCTGTCTCTGTTATCCTGTTGCACTGTAGAAGCTCTGTCACGAAAACAAATTCCTCGTATGTGTGAACATGCCTGGCAATAAAGCTCTTTCTGATTCTGATTCTGATTAAACAAACTGTTCTTGTACCCGTGTAAGTCTCAAAAATTCATCTGAATCTTCAAATATAATAATATATATCTTGTTCAATCGGAATTTCTAATGTAACTGAAAAAACTTGAAATATTTTGTTTCAGAAACTCTGTAGTTTGGGACACATAACATTGGAATGAAACAGGTTGGACTCTAAAAACTGACATTGGTTATATCCTGGGGACACTTCTGGAAATAATTTTGTTTAATTTACACTTGGAATAATGAAGCCTATGAAGCACTTTAAACTAAGTGAGACAATGTCTTGCGTTAATGGAAAATCTGTGAACCAGTTCAAGACTTTGTTCCCAATATTAACTTTTTTTTACTTTTTAAAATATTCATTAAACATGTATATAATTAAATATTACTTTTTTTAAATACAAATATTTATATTAAACATCAGTTTTGTAGAAAAACAGCTTCAGCAGTTTTAATACTTTATCCTAAACTTTTTTTAATTGCCAGGGCAACATTTCTAACTTAATTTCATTCAATTTAATTCAAGCTTAACTAATTTACCCGCAACATTGCAATAAATTTGACAAGATTTTTTTGTATGAGCAGGCAGTGCCATATATTACTGTATTACATCCACAACTGTAATGATATAAAAGAACATGCGAAACGTTAACAAACAAAAAAACACCTATACTGTACCGTCATAAACACCGGGCAGGTGAGATTTGTCAATATCGGTTTCCGCCATAGCTGAATCCACTCAGTCTCACAGTCTCATGATGTGGAAACCTGCAGCATCAAACACAACAACATCAGAAATGGCATTCCCATTAGCCTAGAAATAGTTCTGCGTGCTTCTAGCATCACTAGCACAATTTCTTATCGCTGTCAAACACTGGAAGCCATCAGTAAGTGCTTCAATACAACATGCCAGCCATAATCTAATCTCCATAAATTCTGGAACAGTAACACACATTGTGTGGAGGATGGAGACGCCGGCAAAGTTCTTACTTCCTCCAGAGTTTGATTAGAGATTTTGAGCTATTAATAATCTACGTTTAGGCAATTATTTTTGAGTATCAGCAACATAAATACATAAATATAATATTTTCAATGAATCAGAAGTATAATCCAATTTAATTGGAAACACAGTTATCAGTAACCACATAGTTAGTATTTGCAAAATTTGCAATATATTTGCAATATAATGAAATATGATATAAATATGATATAAAAACAGCAAGCAATGCAACTGAAATGTACTCTATTATAAATACAATATGGTAGTAATGTTAATAATAATATTAGAGAAATCATTAGGTACTAATTAAGGGAAAGTGATTGCATATTTTATTCAAAAACAATAAAAAAAAGACCTGGTCTAATATTGTCTTCCAGAATGTCCTTCACAGTAAAACATGGATATCTAGGTCAAACTTTCAGTGTTCGTGTTGGTTTCCAGACTCACAAACAACCACAGTGAACTTAATAAACAATTACACGGTCTACTTTTGACTTGTGTTGTTGACTTGCACGTAAACAGACTGTATTGTACATCTATACGAAGTTTTAGCAATGCAAACAATAGTTTATAAAAGACTGAAAACTTGATAAAAACAAACTTACCCTGTTCTGTCACTGCAGACACGCGCAGACCCGTGAAAGTCGCGTCTCATTCACACACACAAACACACAGGCGGTCAGGCGTGACACACAACAAAAGGCACACACACTCGTGTTTTGTTGGACTGCAGTCAATCACAGCATCTTCTTCTCTCCGGCCTGAGCTCTGTGTCCGCTGTTCTTCATGTTTCCACAGTTTCTCTTCACTCAATGACAGTTTGACTTTGGCTCTGCTACTTTTGTTCTCAGTCAAAACAAAGAGAGTGATGTGGAGTTTCTCATGCGCCTGTATCGCCACCTGCTGGTCATTCGGATGATTTCAAAGACTCTGCTCTTGTGTTTTTTTGGGCACGTCTACTGTACAGGCGATAGAAATGTTAAACACTACTGGGATTTAAAAACCCGCTGTTGGGATTTATGCATGGGTCTAACAATATTTAAGAGTCTATGGTTTAAAATTTACTGCAGTGATTTATTTGTGAAATGACATTGATCCTGATGGACTGTAGTACTCTTATGTAGTTTTTTATTTCTTAACCACTGTGTTAAGCTAATGGTCAAAAATTACAATGACCACTTGTAGACAGACAGACAGATAGACATACAGACTAAAAAAAAGAAAAACAACAGACAGACGGCTAGACAGACAGACAGATGAATAGACAAAGACGGACGACAAATAGATAAACAAACAGACAGACAGACTAACAGGTAGAGAGACATGACTAGACAGACAGGCAGACAGATAGACAGATAAAAAGAAAACAGATGACTAGATAGACAGACAGACAGACAGACAGACAGACAGACAGAC